>NC_069506.1:69001296-69069443 GCF_027579735.1 Bombina bombina
ATAAACTTAATACATTTTATAACTTGTTCTGTGGATTTGTGCTACAATGCAACAACAGGACCCTCCATTGTGACATGCTAAAAGAACTAAACTGGCTGACGCTGGAATCCAGATGCACCCTCCATCTTTCCTGCCTTGTGTTTAAGAGCCTTTCTGGGAAGCTCCCACCTCCTATAACCTCCGATCCAGTACCAGCACATTATTTAGCTTGCCTCAATACAAAAAGAAAGCAGCTCAATCCTTCTTTTCATACAGAGTGCCACAGTTATGGAATGACCTCCCGCACACTTTCAAACCTTCCCCAAGCCTAATATCCTTTAAGAGATCCCTCTCTATATATCTCAAAACAGAATGCACCTGTCATGGTTGATTTTATATTTCCTACCTGTTCTATGTAAATTTGTTGCATATATTGTGTATTATTATTGTTTTTTGAATTTTATTGTACCCTATTGAATCAATGCAATGTTTTGTGGACCCAGGACATACTTGAAAACGAGAGAAATCTCATTGTATCCTTCCTGGTAAAATATTTTATAAATAAATATGTGTATATATATATATATATATATATATATATATATATATATATATATATATATATATATATATATAGGACTTCAACATCGCATTGTCAACCCATCTGCCCCTGCTACCTCTAAACTTCTCTCGGTCACAAACTCCTTCCTTGTAGTATATACTGATATACATAGAAATATTTATTTGCCTATAAAATAAATCTATGGCTCTTACTTTTATAAAATTGAGAATTTTAATCTTAAGCTTTTATCTCCACCATTACTTAAGTGAATATATTTTAAAATAAAAATATTTTTTTTTACTATGTAAAAAAAATAAGAATTTAAAGTTATTATACTCAAAACATATTAAAACATATTAAAATGATATTGCATGTTGCAGGGGACTTGACTGGGAATGGCTCAAAACTGTATATACAATGTGTATATATGTGTTTATGTGTGTTGTGACAAGACCTCAACAAGAAGAAAGGTTCATTTGATTCAAAACAAACTATTTATTTGTTACACAGCAGGTTTGACATAAGCTTGTAGCAAAGACAAAAACAAATCAAAACAAACACTAAACTTTGAAGAATTCCTAACTACTTTACTGGAGAATATAAACTGTTCCCAGTAAACAATTGATTTAAAGGAAAAAAGACAATTTTAACGTACCTGCTTTGCCTCACTCTGTGTTTACATGCAGTCTATCAGGTCATTCCTCATCACATAAGAGAGAAACAGGCTGTGCTCTCGGATCAGGCCTTTTGCTGGCTTAGAGCACCTGAAATGTAGAAAAAGGAATAGAATGACACAGTAAGTACCATTCTTTCAAAAAGACAGGGAATTCAGCACTCTTTATGAAACAGAACAGCCAACGCTAAATAAAATAAATACATTTAAATGTATAAATCAGATACACAGTTTGAAGGAAAGCAGCCAAAAAGATACAATAACTGCAGAACAAGAATACATCATTCATACAAACATACCACACATTAAGAACTATGACCGGTTATGTAAGCAGCAATAACAACCTCAATAAGTAACATGTAAGATGTTAAAGGGTTGATACCCTTTAACACCCAATCAGCACACAGAATATCCCAGATAAAACAAGGAGAATAATGTCTGGGATGAGAAGTATGAAAAGTGGAATCTAAGTTGTCCGCAATCATTTTATCCTTGCAAGTACTTGCTATGCAGAAACGACATAACATACAGCGTTAGAAATAGGATTGGAGAGCCAAGTTATAAAGTGGTGGCTCAAAACAGGCAGTTTCCAGTGTACAATGGAATGTAGTCTCTGTCAAAGTAGCGATAAATAAATTGAGGTTACTGTAAAGAGACCTTGTTTCCTTATATAAAGTAGACTCCAAAAAGCAAAGGAATAGTATGTATCCACTGTTGCAAATTCATGAACAAAGTTAGTACAACATGCAGAAGTTTTTCTCAAGCGGAAACAGCAGTGGGAGCAAACAAGATATTAGTGTTCTCACAAAATATGCTATCTAAGAGCACAAGGTGGCGCTATGAGAATGAAACGCGAAATAATAAAACAATAAAAAAAGGAGATATAGATTAATAAAAACAGATAAATTCCAAACAGATAAATACAAAATAAGTCTACTATCCAAGGTGAAGTCCAGCTGTGAGCAAAGAAAAGAGGGTCTCTATTGAACTGACAAAAGGTAAGGCTGCTCCTCTTCTCAACCCCAAAAAGGTGATATTCATATTTTCCTGCAGATAAAAGCCAACAAAAAGATGCCACCTGTGTGTATCAGTAATTCCAATAGGTACTCCTATTGCAGTAATTGATGTGCAGAATACACACATTTGGTAGCAGCACTCAATTGTGCTAATAGGGGCAAGCTGAAGGGTTTCAGTGCTTCAGCTCACTGTTAACCGGCAAACAGGAACTCATGTGTGTGGTTCAACGAAGGTAGCAAAAACAGGGACAAATTGGCTTGTATAAAAGCGTATTCAAACATATTGATGAAAGATAAAAATGTCATAGATCCACAAGTGCAAGGGTATAACAAATTGGTTAACCCTTTATACAACTCGTTTCTTGGCTTGCATGTTTCCTCAGGCATGCAAGCCAAGAAACGCGTTGTATAAAGGATGAAGTAATTTAACCAATGTGCCTTCATGTACCAATTGTAGTCGCAATCAAGCATGCGCTCACTAAACTAGCAGATCTTCTTAAAGTACACATGTAGGAGCTTTTTCAAGCATGGACAGCAGTAGAAGCAAGCAAGATGGTGTAGCAAGGCAATATATACCTTCAACAGCCCAATGAAACTGCTATCAAGCAGCCTCTCACAAACTTACAAATCTCCTTAATGTGTTAATTGCCAGGTGATTGCTCACAGAACCACCTTCTGGATAAGCCGTAGGGCCTGCATCTTCAATCACTGTTACAGTGATCAGCCAAAGTCTCACAAACTCGCTCGATGTCTGCGTGATGATGTCACATGATCCAGTCAGACATTAAAGACGCGTGTTTCACCCCCTCGTCATCCAAGAGAATGGGCTTGGTCAGGGCTAGTTTGTGCACATTCAAAATTCAGTATGTATTTTGATAGAATCTCTGCCCATCAGACAGGTGAAATTTCTCTAATGTGGCCGTAGCTTATCAAAAAACATGCTATACGTTCTGCAGGATGTAAGTACATATATTTAAAAAATAAAACCCTATTAAATACAGAGAAATTCAATTTATAAGATTTGCTATATACATATACATGCAGTCTATCAAGTCATTCCTCGTCACATAAGAGAGAGACAAACTGTGTCTGTCTTAGAGCACCTGAAATGTAACTATATTGGCTTAGAGCACCTGAAATGTAACTGTTTTCATTCTGCTAACACAGAGCGCACCAGTCTTCTGATCTCTATGATTTAAAATGAAAACTAACAATTGTATTTTTCTGTTATAAATTGCATATTTAAATGTATCAATGAATATAATTTCACCCATCCCATTGGCGGAGCGTAATTCAAACAGCCCTGAGGAAACCCCATCTACCAATAGACGTAGGGGGGGAAACGCGCATAGGCATTGGTTGCTTGTGCCATGTGACTCCGCCCAACACATCAGACTACTGCTGTGTTACATACCACTGATGTTTGGTGGTTCTTTTCAGGCAACTTGAACTTTATGGCTTGATGAAGCTTTATGGCGTGCTGAATTCCAAGTAGGCTCTACTTACACGTGAAGACAGATATGTGCTTGGATACTTACAATATAGCGGGACTATGTTTATTCACTGGAGGTGGAACTTGCCTCCTTAAGCAGTGATATTTTCTCTCTCTCTCGTATACTGCACTGTGGAGGGTTGATTTATGACAATGGCCTTTTTACGTACCTGGCTGCTAATACTGGCTTGTATTATATTTTATACTGCCTATGTATGCTTTTGTATGCCTCACACTTTAAGGTTACTATGATCCACTTAGATCCCTATATGCGACCCTGCCCAGGCCTTTCCTCCTAGGCTTTTTGCTAAGGGGGTTCTGTGTGCAACTGTGGTGTAGTGGATCTGTTCTACCCCTGTAAGTTTTTTTATGTTGATGTGTAACACTATATTGCCCCTTGCTAATCATGTGACCTAGCTTAAATTGTTTTTATTTTTGTATGTATTTTTCACTTGCACTCCCTTATGTTGTCAAATGTACAGGTTTTGCATATCAGGCTCTCTGCCATTTATTACCTCAATATATGAGGGCCTAATTAAACTCAGATTTATCTTACATTTAAAAGAGTGCTTTATTCCCTATCTTTTAAGGAACATTTATCATGATGTGTCCTTTTAATCTTCTAAAAGAAGACAGCACTCACTGGACGTTTTTAGAAAAAAAAATAACTTTTAATAGTCCATAGTTAAAAATTGGAAAAAGGCATGATGTTTCGATACTGTACTAACATCTTTATCAAATATCCCCAAAAAAGAAAAAAAAACTGTGATTTTTCAGTGTAGGGAGCTTGTAGGGTTAATTTTAGCGTGTAGAGATCAGCCTCCCACCTGACACATCTTGCCCCCTGATCCCTCCCTGACCCCTCTCAAACCGCTCTCTTTCCTCCCCCACCTCACAATTGTCATCGCCATCTTAAGTAGTGGCAGTATAAAAATAATAGCTCCCTAAGCCTCCCACCTAAACCTATTGGCCGCCATCTTAGGTACTGGCAACTGTCTGCCAGTACCCAGTTTACAAATATTGTGCCCTTTTTTGAAAAAAAAAAAAAAAAAAAAACAATTTCTTTAGTGTAGCTGCTCCTCCTCAATACCCTCCCCCCTTCCCTCACCCAGATCCCTTTCCCAATATGTATAAATCCCTCTCCCTCCTTCCCTTTCACTATAGATGTCCCATAGTGCGCAGTGGTGCGCTCTCCCGGACCATCATCCCCACTGACAGGAAATCAGCTACCAACAATGGACCACCCACCCGCCTCCCTCCAAGCCCTTCCACACTACCAATGAACGGCACCATCACTGGTCAATGCAGAGAGGGCCATAGAGTGGTGTGCTTAAAAATGGTAATGCACAATGCCTCAATATTGCTGCAATACCTTGAAAGCGGCTGGAAGCAATCAGGATTGCTTCCACTGCTTGAAACCCCAGAGGACGTGCCAGGCTTGGTTGTTAATGACCGTCTTTTGTAGGATGTGCCTGGCACGTCCTTGGTCGTCAAGGGGTAAAGCAGTTGTATAGTATAGGTGGAGATAAAACAGGCAAAAACAACTATTTCAAAAGCCAAAATAAAGGTGAATGAGCTGTATGTAAACAACTTGATAAACTCCAGCAGGTAAAATGGATAATTAGTAAAAAATTTAAGGTTTAGATATTTTTACAGTACACTGTCACTTTAACTGTGTATCCATACAGGGCTCATTACCTAGAAACTTACCAATTCTGTAGTATCAGCATGAACCCTTATATTTGTTACATTTCTTTTGTTTAATATTCAACAAGATTTTACCATTACAAAAGAAATAGTTATACTAAAACTACTGCAAACATCCAAAATAGAATATTGAGAAGAAAATAGGCAAATGAATAATGTATAAGATAGATGACCGGAAGAAATCTTACAAGATCATTATTAAAAGACAGATTGCCGGAACATGAACATTAAAGTCACACAAGGTTTTGCATTTTTTATCACTAATTATTACTAAAACTCTATCACTGAATTTGAGAAATGGAAAAAGACATTAATTTAGAGCATCTCAAAAATTTCATAACAAATGTGAGAGGAAAAAAAAAAAAGATAAAATAACTTATTACTGTTTGCTAACAATTAATCATGTTATGTAAAAGGTTGTGCTACTGCTAGTTCATACATGTTTATATCGTATGGATAATTATTTATTTACATGTAAATAATCTTCTGTAATTGGCTAAAACTGGCTTATTTCACAGACTATATGGAAAATATTATTTTTGTATCTTTTTAACCCCTTCCTGACAGTACTTATTTGTTAAATCGGAACAAATAAGTCATAAATTGAAATCACGCGATTGTACATGCGGTTGCGCAATTTCAATGATGGGATCAGGTCATGGGGAAGTGCCTATGACACCAGGGACTCCCTCCAGCCCACGATCCTTGTTGGGAAGCTGTTATGGCATTATGACAGCAGAACGACTAAGACGTTCTATGCTGTACTAACGGCACTAAAGCCCAGCATGTTTAGGAAGGCATGGAACGCCCTAATGGCAGGAAGGGGTTAATTCCTGTGTAAAGGGGGCAACAATCTTTTAACTAATAATAGTAATGTGAAAAATAAAATGATCTATTTACCATTTTGGCTACAATCCCTCCATGTTTTTTTTTTTTTTTTTAATTATTATTGCTATTAATATGATGATGATTATTATTTATAAAAATCATAATAACCACCATAATAATAATGATTATGCAGATTATTATGTTGTAGTTGTTACAATGATCACGTTTCTTGCTTATTATTAGTGATGTCGCAAACTTAAAAAGAAATTAGATTAAACTTGCAATTAGCAAGTCCATTTGATAGATACGAATGTTATTGATCAAAAGATGCAATATACATTTAATAGATACGAATTACATCGATCAAAAGATGCAATATATATTTTATCGATACGAATTACATCGATCAATAGATGCAATATACATTTGATAGATATGATTGATAGTTAGATAGATTTGATAGATAAATAGATAGATTTGAAAGATATATAATTTCCCTGACAGAGTATAACAATAAGACATGCGGTCTGGGACCCGTGGGTTGCTTTAGTAGTACTATTCTTAGCAGTTTACTACTACCTGTTACTCCCGCCATCATGGGAGGTCTATATGGCCTGCATTTTTGGAACAGGGAGATGGAAGAAGATGATTGGTCTGTCCTCCTACTTCTAATTTTTCAAAAACACAAGCAGCTGTCTTAAAACAGTCCGGACACGAGATAGATAGATTTGTTAGATAGATATATATAGATTGATAGTTAGATAGAATCGATAGAAGATAAATAGATAGATTTGATAGAAATATAATTACCCTGAAAAAGTATAATAATAAAACATGCGGTCTGGGACCCATGGTAACTAGGTTGTGTTAAGTAGTACTATTTTTAGCACTTTAATCGCTGTAACTGACCCTATCGGGGGAGGTCTATATGGCCTGCCTGATTACCCTGACAAAATATAACAATAAGACATGCGGTCTGGTACCCATGGTAACTAGGTTGTGTTAAGTAGTACTATTCTTAGCACTTTAATCCCTGTAACTCCCCCTATCTGGGTAGGTCTATATGGCCTGCATGATTACCCTGACAAAATATTATAATAATAAGACATGCGGTCTGGGAGCCATGGTAAGGTTGTGTTAAGTAGTACTATTCTTAGCAATTTAATCCCTGTAACTCCCTCTATCGGGGGAGGTCTATATGGCCTGTCTGATTACCCTGACAAAATATAACAATAAGACATGCGGCCTGGGAGCCATGGTAACAAGGTTGTGTTAAGTAGTACTATTCTTAGCACTTTAATACGTGTTACTCCATCTATCGGGGGAGGTCTATATGGCCTGCCTGATTACCCTGACAAAATATAACAATAAGACATGCGGTCGGGGACCCATGGTAACTAGGTTGTGTAAAGTAGTACTATTCTTAGCACTTTAATACGTGTTACTCCACCTATCGGGGGAGGTCTATATGGCCTGCCTGATTACCCTGACAAAATATAACAATAAGACATGCGGTCTGGTACCCATGGTAACTAGGTTGTGTTAACTAGTACTATTCTTAGCACTTTAATACATGTTACTCCACCTATCGTGGGAGGTATATATGGCCTGCCTGATTACCCTGACAAAATATAACAATAAGACATGCGGTCTGAGACCCATGGTAAGGTTGTGTTAAGTAGTACTATTCTGAGCATTTTAATCCCTTTTACTCCCCCTATCGGGGGAGGTCTATATGGCCTGCCTGATTACCCTCACCAAATATAACCACAAGACATGTGGTCTGGGACCCATGGTAACTAGGTTGTGTTAAGTAGTACTGTTCTTATTAGTTTAATACCTGTTACAACCCCTAATGGTAGGAGGTCTATATGGCCTGCATGATTAGCCGCACCAAATAAATCAACAAGACATGCGGTCTTGGACTGGGACCCATGGCTAACTCGGTTTTCAAAAGTAGTACTATTCTTAGAACTTTCATCCCTGTTACTGCCACCTCTCGGGGGAGGTCTTCATGGCCATCATGATTAGTCTAACAAAGTACAACAATAAAACCTGTGCTCTTGGAACCATGTTAAGTAGGTTTATTTTGGTAGTACTGTTCTTATTAGTTTAATACCTGTTAAAACAACAGGTATGAGTAGTGGTTGCACAGAGCAATTAAGCACAGTATATGCTTGCGGTGGGCCTGGCACACAGGCCTGATGGAAAATGAAATTAGATTAAACTTGCAATTAGCAAACTAATGTAAAAGTTTTTTTAGGTTTTTTTTAAATAATGTTAAACCAACAGGTATGAGTGGTTGCACAGAGCAATTAAGCACAGTATATGCTTGCGGTGGGCCTGGCACAGAGGCCTGATGGAAAATGAAATTAGATTAAACTTGCAATTAGCAAACTAATGTAAAAGTTTTTTTTTTTTTTAATTTAAAATAATGTTAAAACAACAAGTATTAGTGGTTGCACAGAGCAATTAATAACAATATATGCTTGCTGTAGGCCTGTGCCTGATTGAAAATAAAATTAGATTAAACTTACAATTAGCAAACTAATGTAAATTTTTTTTTTTTTTTAAATTTAAAATAATGTTAAACCACCAGATATGAGTGGTGGCAGTGAGTAATTTGGCAAAATATATGATGTGAGGCTCACACACAGGCTGGTGGCACGCAGGCAAATGCAAAAAAAAAAAAAACGACTTTCTAGCCCTATGCAAAAAAAATTAAAAACATTTTAGCCCTGAAAAGGGCTTTTTGGGGTGCTGTCCTTACAGCAGAGATCAGATGAGTCCTTCAGGACTTTAGTGGAGACTGAATAGATTAGCCTAGCTATCAATTTCCAAATAAAATCAGGAGCTGCAACAATAAACCTCCTCTCTCTTCAAAAGCTGCATCACAATGATTCTAAAATGGCTGCTGCCCGGGACCTGGTAGGGTCTGGAAGGGAGTGTCTGCTGCTGATTGGCTGTAATGTGTCTGCAGACTGTGAGATACAGGGTCAAAGTTTACTCAATGATGACGAATAGGGGGCGGATCGAACATCGCATATGTTCGCCCACGGCGGTGAATGCGAACAAGCTATGTTCGCAGGGAACCGTTCGCCGGCGAACAGTTCGGGACATCACTACTTATTATCACACTTTACACCTATAAAGGAGTACAAAAAATATAAAGAGATAATTTGTATCCAAACAAACACCTAGATTACGAGTTTTGCATTAAGAGGGGTGCGGTGCTAACGAGCAGTTTTCCCTCACCGCTAACTTGCAGACAACGCTGGTATTACGGGTGTTTACAAACCTGGCATTAACCGCAAAAAAGTGAGCGAAGTATAACAATAAGACATGCGGTCTGGTACCCATGGTAACTAGGTTGTGTTAAGTAGTACTATTCTTAGCACTTTAATCCCTGTAACTCCCCCTATCTGGGTAGGTCTATATGGCCTGCATGATTACCCTGACAAAATATAATAATAAGACATGCGGTCTGGGAGCCATGGTAAGGTTGTGTTAAGTAGTACTATTCTTAGCACTTTAATCCCTGTAACTCCCTCTATCGGGGGAGGTCTATATGGCCTGCCTGATTACCCTGACAAAATATAACAATAAGACATGCGGCCTGGGAGCCATGGTAACAAGGTTGTGTTAAGTAGTACTATTCTTAGCACTTTAATACGTGTTACTCCATCTATCAGGGGAGGTCTATATGGCCTGCCTGATTACCCTGACAAAATATAACAATAAGACATGCGGTCGGGGACCCATGGTAACTAGGTTGTGTTAAGTAGTACTATTCTTAGCACTTTAATACGTGTTACTCCACCTATCGGGGGAGGTCTATATGGCCTGCCTGATTACCCTGACAAAATATAACAATAAGACATGCGGTCTGGTACCCATGGTAACTAGGTTGTTTTAACTAGTACTATTCTTAGCACTTTAATACATGTTACTCCACCTATCGTGGGAGGTATATATGGCCTGCCTGATTACCCTGACAAAATATAACAATAAGACATGCGGTCTGAGACCCATGGTAAGTTTGTGTTAAGTAGTACTATTCTGAGCATTTTAATCCCTTTTACTCCCCCTATCGGGGGAGGTCTATATGGCCTGCCTGATTACCCTCACCAAATATAACCACAAGACATGTGGTCTGGGACCCATGGTAACTAGGTTGTGTTAAGTGGTACTGTTCTTATTAGTTTAATACCTGTTACAACCCCTAATGGTAGGAGGTCTATATGGCCTGCATGATTAGCCGTACCAAATAAATCAACAAGACATGCGGTCTTGGACTGGGACCCATGGCTAACTCGGTTTTCAAAAGTAGTACTATTCTTAGCACTTTCATCCCTGTTACTGCCACATCTCGGGGGAGGTCTACATGGCCATCATGATTAGTCTAACAAAGTACAACAATAAAACCTGCGCTCTTGGAACCATGTTAAGTAGGTTTATTTTGGTAGTACTGTTCTTATTAGTTTAATACCTGTTAAAACAACAGGTATGAGTAGTGGTTGCACAGAGCAATTAAGCACAGTATATGCTTGCGGTGGTCCTGGCACACAGGCCTGATGGAAAATTAAATTAGATTAAACTTGCAATTAGCAAACTAATGTAAAAGTTTTTTTAGTTTTTTTTTTAAATAATGTTAAACCAACAGGTATGAGTGGTTGCACAGAGCAATTAAGCACAGTATATGCTTGCGGTGGTCCTGGCACACAGGCCTGATGGAAAATTAAATTAGATTAAACTTGCGATTAGCAAACTAATGTAAAAGTTTTTGTTATTTTTTTTTAAATAATTGTAAACCAACAGGTATGAGTGGTTGCACAGAGCAATTAAGCACAGTATATGCTTGCGGTGGGCCTGGCACAGAGGCCTGATGGAAAATGAAATTAGATTAAACTTGCAAATAGCAAACTAATGTAAAAGTTTTTTTTTTTTTAATTTAAAATAATGTTAAAACAACAAGTATTAGTGGTTGCACAGAGCAATTAATAACAATATATGCTTGCTGTAGGCCTGTGCCTGATTGAAAATAAAATTAGATTAAACTTGCAATTAGCAAACTAATGTAAATTTTTTTTTTTTTTTTTTAAATTTAAAATAATGTTAAACCACCAGATATGAGTGGTGGCAGTGAGCAATTTGGCAAAATATATGATGTGAGGCTCACACACAGGCTGGTGGCAGGCAGGCAAATGCAAAAAAAAAAAACGACTTTCTAGCCCTATGCAAAAAAAATTAAAAACATTTTAGCCCTGAAAAGGGCTTTTTGGGGTGCTGTCCTTACAGCAGAGATCAGATGAGTCCTTCAGGACTTTAGTGGAGACTGAATAGATTAGCCTAGCTATCAATTTCCAAATAAAATCAGGAGCTGCAACAATAAACCTCCTCTCTCTTCAAAAGCTGCATCACAATGATTCTAAAATGGCTGCTGCCCGGGACCTGGGAGGGTCTGGAAGGGAGTGTCTGCTGCTGATTGGCTGTAATGTGTCTGCAGACTGTGAGATACAGGGTCAAAGTTTACTCAATGATGACGAATAGGGGGCGGATCGAACATCGCATATGTTCGCCCACGGCGGCGAATGCGAACAAGCTATGTTCGCAGGGAACCATTCGCCGGCGAACAGTTCGGGACATCACTACTTATTATCACACTTTACACCTATAAAGGAGTACAAAAAATATAAAGAGATAATTTGTATCCAAACAAACACCTAGATTACGAGTTTTGCATTAAGAGGGGTGCGGTGCTAACGAGCAGTTTTCCCTCACCGCTAACTTGCAGACAACGCTGGTATTACGGGTGTTTACAAACCCGGCATTAACCGCAAAAAAGTGAGCGAAGAGCAAAATTTAGCTCCACATCTCACCTCAATACCAGCGCTGCTTACGGTAGCGGTGAGCTGGCTAAACGTGCTTGTGCCTGATTTCCCCATAGGAATCAATGGGGGAGAGCCGGCTGAAAAACAACCTAACACCTGCAAAAAAGCAGCGTTCAGCTCCTAACGTAGCCCCATTGATTCCTTTGGGGAAATAAAAGTTATGTCTACACCTAACACCCTAACATGAACCCCGAGTCTAAACACCCCTAATCTTACACTTATTAACCACTAATCTGCCACCCCCGACATCACAACACCTGCATTATATTATTAACCCCTAATCTGCTGCTCCGGACACCGCCGCCACCTACATTATACTTATGAACCCCTAATCTGATGCCCCCAACATCGCCGAACCCTACATTATATTTATTAACCCCTAATCTGCCGCCCCCAATGTCGCCGCAACCTAACTACATTTATTAACCCCTAATCTGCCGCCCACGTCGCCGCCACTATATTAAATGTATTAACCCCTAAACCTAAGTCTAAGCCTAAACCTAACTCCCCCTAACTGAAATATAATTTTAATAAATCTAAATAAAATTACTATCATTAACGAAATTATTCCGATTTAAAACTAAATACTTACCTGTAAAATAAACCCTAAGATAGCTACAATATAACTAATAGTTACATTGTATCTATCTTAGGGTTTACTTTTATTTGACATGCAACTTTGTATTTATTTTAACTAGGTACAATAGTTATTAAATAGTTATTAACTATTTAATAACTACCTAGTTAAAATAAAGACAAATTTACCTGTAAAATAAAACCTAACCTATGTTACAAATACACCTAACACTACACTATAATTAAATTAATTACCTAAACTAGATACAATTAATTACAATTTAAATAAATTATCTAAAGTACGAAAAAAAACAACTAAATTACAGAAAATAATAAAATGATTACAAGAATTTTAAACTAATTACACCTACTCTAATCCCCCTAACAAAATAAAAAAAGCCCCCCAAAATAAAAAAAGCCCTACCCTACACTAAATTACAAATAGCCCTTAAAAGGGCCTTTTGTGGGGAATTGCCCCAAAGTAATCAGCTCTTTTACCTGTAAAAAAAAAGTACAAATACCCCCCCCAACATTAAAACCCACCACCCACACAACCAACCCTACTCTAAAACCCACCCAATCCCCCCTTAAGAAAACCTAACACTAACCCCTTGAAGATCACCCTACCTTGAGAAGTCTTCACCCAACCGGGCCGAAGTCCTCCACGAAGCCGGCAGAAGTGACCCTCCAGATGGGCAGAAGTGGTCCTCCAGACAGGCAGAAGTCTTCATCCAGGCAGAATATTCTATCTTCATCCATCCAGCGCGGAGCGGCTCCATCTTCAAGACATCCGATGCGGAGCATCCTCTTCAAATGACGTCCAACTGAGGAATGAAGGTTCCTTTAAATGACGTCATCCAAGATGGCATCCCTTCAATTCCGATTGGATGATAGAATTCTATCAGCCAATCGGAATTAAGGAATAAAAAATCCTATTGGTTGATGCAATCAGCCAATAGGATTGAGCTTGCATTGTATTGGCTGATCCAATCAGCCAATAGAATGCCAGATCAATCCTATTGGCTGATTGGATCAACCAATAGGATTGAACTTCAATCCTATTGGCTGATTGCATCAGCCAATAGGATTTTTTCTACCTTAATTCCGATTGGCTGATAGAATTCTATCAGCCAATCGGAATTGAAGGGATGCCATCTTGGATAATGTCATTTAAAGGAACCTTCATTCTTCCGTTGGACGTCGTTTGAAGAGGATGCTCCGCGTCGGATGTCTTGAAGATGGAGCCGCTCCGCGCCGGATGAATGAAGATAGAAGATGCCGCCTGGATGAAGACTTCTGCCCGTCTGGAGGATCACTTCTGCCGCCTTAGTGGAGGACTTCGGCCCGGTTGGGTGAAGACTTCTCAAGGTAGGGTGATCTTCAAGGGGTTAGTGTTAGTTTTTTTAAGGGGGGATTGGGTGGGTTTTAGAGTAGGGTTGGTTGTGTGGGTGGTGGATTTTAATGTTGGGGGGGTATTTGTACTTTTTTTTTTTACAGGAAAAAGAGCTGATTACTTTGGGGCAATGCCCTGCAAAAGACCCTTTTAAGGGCTATTTGTAATTTAGTGTAGGGTAGGGCTTTTTTATTTTGTTAGGGGGATTAGAGTAGGTGTAATTAGTTTAACATTCTTGTAATTATTTTATTATTTTCTGTAATTTAGTGGGGGTTTTTTTCGTACTTTAGATAATTTATTTAAATTGTAATTAATTGTATTTAGATTAGGTAATTAATTGAATTATAATGTAGTGTTAGGTGTAATTGTAACATAGGTTAGGTTTTATTTTACAGGTAAATTTGTACTTATTTTAGCTAGGTAGTTATTAAATAGTTAATAACTATTTAGTAACTATTGTACCTAGTTAAAATAAATACAATGTTGCCTGTAAAATAAAAATAATCCCTAAGCTAGATACAATATAACTATTAGTTATATTGTAGCTATCTTAGGGTTTATTTTACAGGTAAGTATTTAGTTTTAAATCGGAATAATTTCGTTAATGATAGTAATTTTATTTAGATTTATTTAAATTATATTTAAGTTAGGGGGTGTTAGGGTTAGACTTAGGTTTAGGGGTTAATAACTTTATTATAGTGGTGGCGGCAGATTAGGGGTTAATAAATGTAGTTAGGTGGCGGCGATGTTAGGGCAGGCAGATTAGGGGTTAATAATATTTAAATAGTGTTTGCGAGGCGAGAGTGTGGCGGTTTAGGGGTTAATATATTTATTATAGTGGTGGCGATGTGTGGTTCGGCAGATTAGGGGTTAAAATATTTATTTTAGTGTTTGCGATGTGGGGGGGCCTCGGTTTAGGGGTTAATAGGTAGTTTATGGGTGTTAGTGTACTTTTTAGCACTTTAGTTAAGAGTTTTATGCTACGGCATTGTAGTGTAAAACTCTTAACTACTGACTTATAAATGCGGTATCAGTCTTGACAGGAGAGGGTCTACCACTCACTTTTTGGCAGACTCGTAATACCGGCGCTATGCAAGTCCCATTGAAAATATAGGATACGCAATTGACGTAAGTGGATTTGCGGTATATCCGAGTCTGGCCAAAAAAGTGAGCGGTGATCCTGTCATTTCAAGACTCTTAATACCAGCGGGCGTTAAAAAGCAGCGTTGGGACCTCTCAACGCTGCTTTTTAACCCTAACGCACAACTCGTAATCTAGCCGCAAGACTTTTAAGACAAATTTTAATATAAGATCTAAATAAGATAAAAAGGCATGATCACAAAATCCCAGTTTGTTTTCTAAATGATATTGCCTGTATTAATTTTACAAATTATATAAAAAATAGTTGTGCATTTTTACATGAATGATAATAATAATAAATTAAAACAGTTTGTGGTTGATAATTCATTGGAATTTTTTTTTTAAATATACATGAGAATAAACTACATTATTTAAACACACAAAGATAACAAGGGCACTATGAAGGCAAGCTCCTCATTAGTTTTAATTACTTGAGATACTATATTTTATTTTAGTATCAATATATTATATTTCTTTTGAGGAGTTGTGCTAGCATTTGGTACTGAACTTGCAGAACAATTGGGATGGGCTCCCTGGAAAGAAATGCTATGTAGCACTCTCTGCCCAGACTGGGGTAGAGACCACTGATATGGTTTAAAATTTAACTTTTATTTATTACCTTAAAACGATGGGTAGACATGGACAATTAAAATCACTATATCTCAAGTTGCTGCTAGCAACTCTCTCTAGTTGTTATTTGGCAATTCGTGAGACCGGTTAGTTCTTATATTGGCCTTTATTATGTATTTGAATTAATCGGTACTCACATTTTTTAATTACTTTTAAATAAAGTAGGGATAATGAGCCCTGTAAAAGGTGTCTGTGGGTGCGTTAGTTTCTCATTATTTGTTGAGGCTTTATTAAAAATTTCCTAAATTAATGTGAAATTTATTTAAATTGTTAGCCTGGGTTAGTAAAAGGGATTTTCAGGTTTTATTCACATGTACACACAGACCCTTATTGTGTGATTCTTAGTGTTTTAAGATTCACTTCACTTGTTTGAATTCATCTACAATCAACCTTGTTTGTGTATGAATTTATTCAGACGAAATCAATGGTACCTTTCACTTATATTGTCTGTGATCATACGGTTGCCATCTCTCTTATTTAATGTTGTATTCCCCTTGTGGGTTTAACAATATAGTGAGTTTAAACAACCGTTTTTTAGGTTACTATCAAGTCTGGTGACTATACGAATTTACGCCTGTATTCCCTCTAATCGCTTTAAAATAAAGCAATTGTTGTATATATTATATAGTACTATTGTCTAGAATGACACTCATGTAATTCAGAATGACAATCTTATAGTTTGGTTATGATTGACACCAGGATCACTAGCTAGTACAGTGCAGCCGTGCTCTGTTGTATTATTTTCTAGCCCCACTTGTTATTATGGGTTTTGATTTGCATGCAGTTTATTGGGTTCAATGACTCCTTATATTTGATTTAGTTATATCAATGATATTATTGCGGGTGTCATCATTCACACTAATAACTCAGTTATTATCCATTCATACACTGTTTGGTGATTCACTAGATAATAGTGCCTGTGTATACGAGTTTCTTATGCTAGTAATGTTTTTTCAAGTTCCACCATTTACAATGTTACCTTTATTGTTACAATTCTTTCTATTGGTGGCCAGTTGCTTATGTTATATGTATCTCGCAGCATGCATTTTGGTAATTATAAATTAATACTGTGAATACACATTGATACAGCACCCACAATCTAACTCAGCTTCTGGAGATCTTGAGACTAGTTATAAATATATCAGCAGCATCTGCGTTAAAATTCAAGCTGCACTCGATAATACTTGTGTATTGTCTTTATTTGCACTGTTACCAAGTTTGGCTACACGTATATACACTATTAAATATTTCGGATATATACCGTAATGTATGCCCCGAGTCACTTAATAATACGGTACTATGCGCTTGTGGGTTGCGGCATTCCCTGGCTGCCACTTCCAAGTTAAACTCGTTACAATTAGGCTTTATAATAACCTTGTCACTGATATAGGGTATTTTTCGGTTGTGACTATATTAGCAACCTGTACTGCTATGTAACTATACCCTCCTCACACTCGTTAGGATGCGCTATTATTATTCCTGGGTTAATAATAACTTATTGTTTCACTTTGATCATTGTCACAATCATATGATTTGACCGTTAGGCTAACATGCTCTCACACACTTGTATCATATATGATTAGCACCTCCAAACCCTTAACTATTAGATTTAGCAACTGAGATAGATTGAATTAAAAAACATATAACTTTCTAGTGGGACCCCATCGTCCCACGCAACCCCCTGACGCGTTTCGCCAACTGCGGCTTTATCAAAGGACCTTTTAAATAAATTTCACATTAATTTATGACATTTTTAATAAAGCCTCAACAAATAATGAGAAACTAACACACAAACAGATACCTTTTACAGGGCTCTCATTATCCCTACTTTATATAAAGGTAATTAAAAAATGTGAGTACCGATTAATTCAAATACATAATAAAGGCCAATATATGAACTAACCGGTCTCACGAATTGCCAAATAGCAACTAGAGAGAGTTGCTAGCAGCAACTTGAGATAGAGTGATTTTAATTGTTTATGTCTACCCATCTTTTTAAGGTAATAAATAAAAGTTAAATTTTAAACCATATCAGTGGTCTCTACCCCAGTCTGGGCAGAGAGTGCTACATAGCATTTATTTCCAGGGAGCCCATCCCAATTGTTCTGCAAGTACATTATTAAAACAATTGATAAACTTTAATTTCTGAAAATACAACTGATTAAAGGGACAGTAAAGTCCAAATTTAACTTTCATGATTCAAATAGGGCATGCAATTTTAAACAACTTTCCTTTTTTAATATCAACAAATTTGCTTTGTTCTCTTGATATTCTTAGTTAAAAGCTAAACCTAGGTAGGCTCATATGCTAATTTTGAAGCCCTTGAAGGCCGGCTCTTATCTGAATGCATTTGACAGTTTTTCACAGCTAGAGGGTGTTAGTTCAAATGTGCCTTATAGCATTGTGCACACGCTAGTGAAGTTATTTAAGAGTCAGCACTAATTGCCTAATATGCAAGTATGTCAAAAGATCTGAGATAAGGAGACAGTGTCAGGGTTTTTTCCCTGTTGTGTTTGCCATGTGCTGCTGGCAGCCATTTTACTCACCTCTCTTCCTGACTATGGTGCATTGTGGGGGATGCTGCTCAATTCCTGCACTTCCTTTTATGGCCAGACTGGTGTGCACCATCCATGTGAGGCAGGATGCAGTCTCAGAATTGTGATGTCATCACTTATTATTTAAAGGGCCTCTGTTCAGTATGCTTTGCCTTTGCTTGTCTCAGACCTGTTTGTGAGAGTTCCTGTGTATTACCTGGCTGCCTGACGTCCTTCCTGGTTCCTGATCCCTGGCTTGTTTCTGACTCTGCTGTTTTCCTTGTTCCTGATTCCGGCTCATCTGACTATTCGCTTTGGCTCCTGACTCGGCTTGTCTGACTACCAGCTCTGGATTTGACTCATGGCTTGTTATTTTACTTGTGGACTTTTTATTATTTTTTGTTATTAATAAAGGTGTGATTATTTTTGCACTTCTCGTCTCAGTCTGATTCCTGGCACCCTGACATTACGCAAAGGCCATGAATCCTGATGGTGCTAATAATACACCTTTACCTGCCATCTTTTCCAGGATGGATGTACAGGATCACCGCTTGGATCAATTTGCACTAGCCCTGCAAACCCTACTGACTCGCACTGCACATTTGGACCAAAATGTCCTGCAAGTTATGGCTGCTCCTGTTTCCGCTGCTGCACCTATGCCTACCAGGAGCATGTCCGGTTCTGCACCTCTACCTCAGCGATATGGAGGCGATCCTATTCAGTGCAGAGGGTTTTTGAACCAGGTGGGCATTTACTTTAAGATGTTACCTCAGGCGTTTCACTCTGACAGAGCTAAGGTGGGATTTCTCATCTCGTTACTCTCTGACACAGCTCTTGCCTGGGCTAATCCCTTGTGGGAGACTAATAAACCTGTGATTTCAAATTACCCTGAATTTGTGGCCTCCTTTCGAAGGGTATTTGATGTTCCGGCTCACCCCTCCTCTGCTGCTAAATGACTCATGTCCATTCAGCAAGGTACAAGATCTGTTGCTCAGTATGCTATTGAGTTCCGTACGCTTGCCGCAGAGGTAGGTTGGAACAATGAAGCCCTTGTTGCTGCCTTCTTTCATGGGCTCTCTGTCTGATGTGATTAAAAATGAAGTTGCTGCCAGAGATTTACCAGAGGATCTCGAGGCATTGGTGTCTTTTTTTATCCTAATTGACATCAGACTCAGAGAGAGGCCCTCTTTCAAGGAGCGCTTGCGGAAGCCTCCTGTTCCGTTGTCTCCTACGTGTTTGTTCCCACCCATGCCTCCCTCTCCTCCCATGCCTCCTGGTCCTGAGTCACCAGGTCCTGCTGAGCCAATGCAGCTGGGATTCGCGCGTCTCTCTGCGGCGGAGAGGGCCTTTAGGAGGAGGGAGCGGCGCTGCCTCTATTGTGGGTTACAGGGCCACCATTTAAAGTCTTGTCCTACACGGCCGGGAAATGCTCACACCTAAGGTCCTGTCGGGGGCAGACCTTGGGTGGTTTATCCTTGTCCCCAGAACCGCTTAAGGAGAAACCTTTTGTCACGGTTGTCCTTTCCTGGGTGGACTCCTCCATAGTCACCCAGGCTCTTGTTGACTCCGGTGCTGCGGGCTATTTCATTGACAGTGCTTTTGTATCAAAGCACTCCATTCCTCTTTTGCCTCGGTCCGTTTCGCTTGCTATTGAGGCCATTGATGGCAGGCCCCTTCAGCCCACACTCATTACTCACGAAACTGCACTGTTGTCCATGGCTTTTGGGGCTCTCCATTTTGAAACCCTCCAGTTCCAGGTGATAAACTCTCCGCATTTTCCGGTTGTTCTGGGTTATCCCTGGCTCCAAAAGCACAATCCCAGTCTCGACTGGCGCAGGTCCGAAATGTTGTCGTGGTCCCCGCAATGTATTTCCACTTGTCTTCGGAAACCAGTTAAAGTCTTGTGCACTTCTTTGGTTTCTTAATTGCCAGAGGAGTACCGAGAGTTCCTAGACGTGTTTTGACAAGGTGCGTGCCAGTACGTTGCCTCCTCACCGGTCTTACAATTGTGCCATAGACCTGCACCCCAGAGCCATTCCTCCTCGGGGCCAGATGTACCCTCTCTCTGCTGCAGAGAATTGTGCTATGGAGGAGTATGTTGCCGATGTTCTGTCGCAGGGGATCATCTGGAAATCCTGCTCTTCTGCAGGGGCTGGCTTCTTCTTTGTGAAGAAAAAGGGTGGCGAGTTAAGACCATGTATCGATTATAGGGGTCTTAATCATCTTACCATTAAAAATGCTTACCCTATTCCGCTTATTACGGAACTCTTTGACCGCCTCAAGGGAGCTACGGTCCTTACTAAACTTGATTTGAGAGGAGCGTACAATCTCGTTAGGATTAAGGAGGGCCACGAATGGAAAACAGCATTTAACACCAGGAGCGGGCATTATTAGTATCTTGTAATGCCCTTTGGCCTATGTAATGCTCCTGCTGTTTTTCAGGAATTTATTAATGATGTCCTATGAGATATGTTGCAACAGTGTGTTGTGGTGTACTTAGACGACATCCTCATACACTCACCCACACTTGAGGCTCATCGTTCTGATGTTACAGGGGTTCTTCAGAGACTACATGAGAACGACCTGTTTTGTAAACTTGAGAAATGTGAGTTCCATCAGACTCAAGTAACCTTCCTAGGTTATGTTATCTCCGTTGCAGGGTTCTCCATGGATCCTGACAAGTTATCTGCAGTTCTGCAGTGGCCTCGCCCAGTTGGTCTTCGGTCTATTCAACATTTTTTGGGGTTCGCCAATTACTATATAAAGTTTATTAAAAACTTTTCTTCCTTGGTCAAACCTATCACAGACACGACCCGTAAAGAGAATGATCCACTCCATTGGTCACCTACTGCCATTAAGGCCTTTGATAGTCTTAAGACTGCCTTTGCTTCCGCTTCAGTTCTGGCTCATCCTAACCCTCTCCTGCCTTTCGTTCTTGAGGTCGATGTGTCTGAGACTGGAGTAGGTGCCCTCTTGTCTCAACGTCCTACGCCTGACAGTTCCTTACATCCGTTTGGTTTCTTCTCTAAGAAATTGTCTCCAGCGTAGTGCAATTTTGAAATTGGCGACAGGGAATTAGTGGCCAAAATTTTGGCACTTAAGGAATGGAGGCATCTTCTCAAGGGTACTAGCGTGCCAGTGCTCATTCTTACTGACCACAAGAATTTAACTTATCTATCTGAAGCAAAACGTTTGTCGCCCCGACAGGCCAGATGGGCACTATTTTTGTCTCGGTTTAATTATGTGGTCCCCTACCTGCCTGGTAGTAAGAATGTTAGGGCTGATGCCCTCTCTCGACAATTTTCGCCTCTGTCCAAGGAGGAGTCTGTACCTACTCCTGTTATACCTCCTGACCATATTTTGGCTACCATACGTACTAATTTGACTTCTCCCTTGGGGGAGGAGATCCTGGCTGCACAAACCAATGCACCTCCTGAGAAACCTAGTGGTAAGTGTTTTGTTCCTGAGACTCTTCAAACTAAACTTTTGCACACTTACCACTATCCTAAAGCTGCAGGTCACCCAGGCAAGAACCAAATGACTTGGTCTGTCACTCAACAATTCTGGATGCCAGGTCTTCGTTCTGATGTTGCTGCTGATGTTGCTGCGTATGTTGCCTCCTGCTCAGTTTGTGCACAGAATAAGACTCCTCGACGTCTTCCTGTGGGTCTTATTCAACCTATTGCTAATGGTGAGCATCCTTGGACATATCTTTCCATCGACTTCATTGTCGAGCTCCCTGTTTCCAATGGCAATACTGTTATCCTTATGGTGGTTGACCGGTTTCCTAAAATGTCACATTGCATTCCCTTGATGAAGTTGCCTACCGCTCAGGAGCTTGCTTCAATTTTTGCCCGTGAGGTCTTCCGTTTACATGGGTTACCTAAGGAGATAGTGTCGGACCAGGGTATCCAGTTTGTCTCCGGATTTTGGCGTTCCTTTTGTGCTCAAATGGGGATCCAGCTTTCCTTCTCCTCGGCATATCACCCTCAATCCAATGGGGCTGCGGAACGGTCTAATCAAGCTCTGGAACAGTTCCTCCATTGCTATGTCTCAGATCAACACAATAATTGGTCTGAACTGTTACCTTGGGCAGAGTTTGCTCGTAATAGTGCTATTAATGCTTCCTCCAAGACATCATCGTTCATGGCGAATTATGGGTTTCAACCATCCTTGTTGCCCGATTCATTCATGTCTCAGGGTAATCTGGTTTGGAGGAGCATCTCCTGCAACTCCGTTCCACGTGTATGCAGATTCAGGATTGCCTTCATCATTCTATGCAGCGCCAAAAGTTCCAGGCTGATCGTAGGCGTCTGCCCGCACCTTCCTACCAGGTTGGTGAGAGAGTTTGGCTGTCCTCCCGCAACTTGAACCTTCGTGTGCTTTCCAATAAATTGGCTCCCTGTTATGTTGGTCCTTTTCGAATACTCCGACGGGTTAATCCTGTGGCCTACGCTCTTGACCTTCCTCCTGCTATGCGCATCTCCAATGTTTTTCATGTCTCCCTCTTGAAACCATTGGTTTGTAATCGGTTTACCACTGCGTTGCCTCGTCTTGTCCTATCTTTGTTGACAACCATGAGGAGTATGAGGTCAGCAGCATTATTGACTCTCGTATGTCCAGGGGCCGTGTACAGTATTTGGTTCACTGGAGGGGCTACGGTCCGGAGGAGCGTTCATGGGTTCCCTCCTCTGATGTTCATGCTCCCGCCCTCCTCCGTGCCTTCCATGCCCGTTTCCCCAATAAGCCTTTTGTCCTCCCGCGGGGGAGGGGTCGTTGAGGGGAGGGTACTGTCAGGGTTTTTTCCCTGTTGTGTTTGCCATGTGCTGCTGGCAGCCATTTTACTCACCTCTCTTCCTGACTATGGTGCATTGTAGGGGATGCTGCTCAATTCCTGCAATTCCTTTTATGGCCAGACTGCTGTGCATCATCCATGTGAGACATGATGCAGTCTCAGAATTGTGATGTCATCACTTATTATTTAAAGGGCCTCTGTTCAGTATGCTTTGCCTTTGCGTTGTCTCAGACCTGCTTGTGAGAGTTCCTGTGTATTACCTGGCTGCCTGACGTCCTTCCTGGTTCCTGATCCCTGGCTTGTTCCTGACTCTGCTGTTTTCCTTGTTCCTGATTCCGGCTCATCTGACTATTTGCTTTGGCTCCTGACTCGGCTCATCTGACTACCAGCTCTGGTTTTGACTCCTGGCTTGTTATTTTACTTGTGGACTTTTTATTATTTTTTGTTATTAATAAAAGGTGTGATTATTTTTGCACTTCTCGTCTGATTCCTGGCACCCTGACAGGCAGTAAGCAGAATCTTAGATACAAGGTAATTACAGAGGTAAAATGTATATTAATATTACTGTGTTGGATATGCAAAACTGGGGAATGATAAATAAAGGGATTATCTATCTTTTAAAACAATAACATTTTTGGTGTTTACTATCCTTTTAAATATGTTTTAATACATTGGTGTTATTTGTAGTTATCACGTGAGTTTAATGAACATATGTCAACAAACCCATACTAAAACTACTACCCCCTACCTGTACCCACACACACAAATAACATACAAGTATTGCGATACAGCTATACCGCTGAAAAATTGACCATTGCGCGTGGAATGGCCAGAAATGCATTCTACGAGTCGCGGAGGTATAACTATACCGCAAGCATTTTAGCCTGTAATACAGCGTCCATTCCGCACTAAAAAAAAAATTACATTTTGAGTGTGGGATTTTCATTGCGCCCATATTACAGGTTGTGTGGTCTGGCTAAAATGCTTGCGTTATACCCTATACTGACACGATCCATTCCACTATCTGAGACCAGTAGTTATGGATTTTTTGTAACAAAAATGCTTCACAAAACTCATAACTAAAATGTTACAAAGTACACTAACACCCATAAACTACCTTTTAACCCCTAAACCGCCACCCTCCTGCATCACAAGCACTATGTTACACCTATTAACCCCTATTCTGCCGCCCACCAACATTGTGACTATTAAATAAACCTATTAACCCCTAATCCACCGCTTCCGACATCATCAACACTATATACATCTATTAACACCTAAACCGCCGCTCCCCGACATCGCCAAAACTAATAAAAGTTATTAACCCCTAATCTACCACTCCCTAACATCGCCGACACCTAAATAACCTATTAACCCCTAAACCGCCGGCCCCCACATCGCCAACACTATAATAAAGTATTAACCCCTAAACCTCCGGCCCCCCACATCGTAACTACTAAACTAAACCTGTTAACCCCTAAACCGCCGGCCACCACATCCCAAAACACTAAATTAAACTATTAACCTCTAAACCTAACGCCCCCTAAATTTAAATTAAAATTACAATATAACTAAATTAAAATAAAAACTTACCTGTGAAATAAAAAAGTAAGTTTAAACTATAAATTAACCTAACATAACTATTATAATAAAATAAAAACACTACCAATTAAAAAATCTAAATTACAAATTTAAAAAAACCTAACACTACTCAAAAATTTAAAAAAATCTAAAATTGTAAAAAATAATAAACACTAAATTACGAATGATGCACTTTACGCCCGACTCTGGGACTTTGGGCGTGCGGGGGAAATCGGAGGCCTTCCTGCTGTTGGTGGACGCAGAGAAGGCCTTCGACAGAGTGGAGTGGGGCCATCTTTTGAACACGTTACACCGTTTAGGCTTTTCAGGGTCATTCCTGCAATATATTGGAAACTTATATTCAGACCCATGGATATATATCATGACTAATGGTCTGTTATCCCCACTCATTGTATTACAGAGGGGCACTCGTCAGGGGTGCCCTCTTTCCCCTCTCCTTTTTAACCTAGCTCTAGAACCCCTGGCCATTAAATTATGTAAAGTATACCCGGGCATCGTACTGGGAGAGGCGAGACTGCACTTCGCACTCTATGCAGACGACATGCTTCTATTTATAGAAGATTCTAGCAACCATTGAGACATTTGGATCTTTCTCGGGCTATAGGATGAATGAAACCAAGTCAGAGATTTTGTGGCTTTGGAGACATAAGGTACAGCTGGCTACTTATCCTTTTCAAGAGGCTAACCCCACCATGACCTACCTGGGCATTCGATTATCTACAAATGTCCAAAGCCTGTATCACTCTAACATTACGCGGGTATGCCAAGATATCGAACAGACCTTGGAGGGCTGGAAAAACTTGCCAGTCTCCCTCACGGGTCGGATTAACCTAATAAAAATGGTAATCTTGCCGCAAATTCTGTACTCCCTCTTAATGTTACCCTTCTTAATTACTAAGAAGGACATGGCACTCTATACACGGGCCCTCACAAAATTCTTATGGAGGGGAGGCAAACCCAGGATAGCGCTTACAAAACTTTATGCACAGTCCTCGCATGGTGGGTTGGGTCTACCCAACTTAAAACTCTACGTCTGGGCAGCACTCAATCGTCTCATGCTTGACTGGCAATTACAAACCGGGCACTTCTGTTCATCAGAATTAGAAGATCGGGCTTTGGGGACGTTTGATCTTTCTTACTTACCCTATGCCCCGATTAATGACATCCCAACGACGATCAGGGACAATCTCCTGTATAGGGATGTGCTGAGGGCATGGCGGTCGACCCTCAAACATGTGGGGCACAGCTGTGTGTCCTCAAGAATGATTCTATTACAACATAATACGGCATTTCCCCCGGGGATTGACACCTCTCTGTTCACCATATGGAGGGACAAGGGGATATGCTCGGTGGGGGACGCTCTGGATCTTTCTAGAAAATGCATAAAATCATTTGCTGAACTACAAACTCAGTTTGGACTACCAAGAGCTCACTTTTATGCCTTCCTTCAAATGCGTCATTACATTACTCAACTGATTAGAGAGGATCATTTTTGGGAGCCGCATGCGCTTGGTATAGCAGTAGGCTCATTCAGACTAGGCAATTTCACAATCTCAGGGATATACAAGACTCTGTTAATTCAAATTGAAACTAAACATTTAATTGCACTAAGGAATAAAAGGACTGAGAGTCTGGAAAGGGAGGACCTGATGGTAACAATCCAACAGAGCATTGAGAATGCTTGGAGGGCAACGCTATCTATGACCCTTAGATAATCCCAGACTAGACTGTTACATAAAGACTATATTATTCCTCGGAGGTTATCCAACTGGAATCCCAGAGTGATGAATGAGTGCAGTAAGTGTAGACTTAGTGACCCAGACTTTCTTCATTATTTTGTAGCCTGCCCAAGAGTTAGACAGTTCTGGGGTAGGATTGCCTTTTGGATCACCAACATCATTAAAATTAGAGTCCAGATTGATATAGAGCAGATCTGTTTTTTGGAGTGGAAAGAACAGAGTCTTAGACTTGTTCCTCTACTCACTACAATTGTTCTGATTGCTAGGAAGGTCATTTTGAAAGTGTGGACAGAGCGTACTGCTCCCACCTTTAGCGCGTTTAGACGTACCCTACACAAGCAACTACTCAGAGCAATTAGACACTAGAATGGACACTAATAAAAGAATTAAACACTTCATCACTAAATGGCGAGAATACATTAAAACATTGAGCCTAGACTCACAGAGACAACTACTGGCTCCCTTCAGGGATACGGAATTTATGCTCACGGCCTCTTTGAGGGGCAAGTGGGGACTTTTATACCAGGGGCAGGGCGGGATGGGAGGGGAGAGAGAGGGAATCAACATATAACAGGCGGCTTCCGTCTGCTCATTCTAACCTTTTTTTTTTCCTCCCCCCCCCCCACAAAGAGTGTATCTATTACTTACACATTCGGGCTAAACAGGTCAGTTACAAACCAGTTGCAAAGTTAAATATTGATGGTTAAAGTATGTTTTTGGTTAAATATGATTATATATAATGTTTTCTTACAGCAAAGGATATGATAAAAAAAAAAGGGAAAGAGGACTGAGAAATTGATGTATGACTTTACTAATATATACAGTGGAATGTACACACGATGACTTTGTATATCATTGCAATTATAGAACTGACCTTGTAATTTGTACCTACTGTCATGCTCTTATCCTTAATAAAAACAGTATATTTAAAAAAAAAACACTAAATTACGAAAAAAAACCTCTGATAATAAACAAAATTATCAAAAATAATAAAAATATTACACCTAGTCTAATAGCCCTATAAAAATAAAAAAGCCCCCCCCAAAATAAAAACACCCTCCTAACCTACAATAAACTACCAATAGCAGTTAAAAGAAACTTTTGTAAGGTATTGCCCAAAGTTAAACAGCTCTTTTACCTTATAAAAAAAGGAAACCCCCCACCCAACCAACCTCCAAAATAAAAAAACATAATTTATGTAAGAACTTACCTGATAAATGTATTTCTTTCATATTAGCAAGAGTCCATGAGCTAGTGACGTATGGGATATACATTCCTACCAGGAGGGGCAAAGTTTCCCAAACCTCAAAATGCCTATAAATACACCCCTCACCACACCCACAATTCAGTTTAACGAATAGCCAAGAAGTGGGGTGATAAGAAAGGAGGGAAAGCATCAAAAATAAGGAATTGGAATAATTGTGCTTTATACAAAAAAATCATAACCACCACAAAAAAGGGTGGGCCTCATGGACTCTTGCTAATATGAAAGAAATGAATTTATCAGGTAAGTTCTTACATAAATTATGTTTTCTTTCATGTAATTAGCAAGAGTCCATGAGCTAGTGATGTATGGGATAGCAGATACCCAAGATGTGGAACTTCCATGCAAGAGTCACTAGAGAGGGAGGGTAAAATAAAGACAGCCAATTCCGCTGAGAAAATAATCCACAACCCAAATCAAAAAGTTTTAATCTTATAATGGAAAAAAAATGAAATTATAAGCAGAAGAATCAAACTGAAACAGCTGCCTGAAGTACTTTTCTACCAAAAACTGCTTCAGAAGAAGAAAAAACATCAAAATGGTAGAATTTAGTAAAAGTATGCAAAGAAGACCAAGTTGCTGCTTTGCAAATTTGATCAACAGAAGCTTCATTCCTAAAAGCCCAGGAAGTAGAAACTTACCTAGTAGAATGAGCCGTAATCCTTTGAGGCAGGGACTTACCCGACTCTACATAAGCATGATGAATCAAAGACTTTAACCAAGATCCCAAGGAAATAGCAGAAGCCTTCTGACCTTTCCTGGAACCAGAAAAGATAACAAATATACTAGAAGTCTTTCTAAAACCTTTAGTAGCTTCAACATAATATTTCAACGCTCTTACTACATCCAAAGAATGTAAAGATTTCTCCATAGAATTCTTAGGATTAGGACACAATGAAGGGACAACAATCTCTCTACTAATGTTGTTAGAATTCACAACCTTAGGTAAAAATTTAAATGAAGTCCGCAATACCGCATTATCCTGATGAAAAATCAGAAAAGGAGATTCACAAGAAAGAGAAGATAACTCAGAAACTCTTCTAGCAGAATAGGTGGCCAAAAGGAACAACACTTTCCAAGAAAGTAATTTAATATCCAGAGAATGCATAGGTTCAAATGGAGGAGCCTGTAAAGCCCTCAGAACCAAATTAAGACTCCGAGGAGGAGAGATTGACTTAATGACAGGCTTGATACGAACCAAAGCCTGAACAAAACAATGAATATCAGGAGGATTAGCAATCTTTTTGTGAAAAAGAACAGAAAGAGCAGAGATTTGACCTTTCAAAGAGCTTGCAGACAAACCCTTATCCAAACCATCCTGAAGAAACTGTAAAATTCTAGGAATTCTAAAAGAATGCCAAGAGAATTTATGAGAAGAACACTAAGGCCTAGATTTGGAGTTCGGCGGTAAAAGGGCTGTTAATGCTCCGCGGGCTTTTTTCTGGCCGCACCATAAATTTAACTCTGGTATCGAGAGTTAAAACAAATGCTGCGTTAGGCTCCAAAAAAGGAGCGTAGAGCATTTTTACCGCAAATGCAACTCTCGATACCAGAGTTGCTTACGGACGCGGCCGGCCTCAAAAACGTGCTCGTGCACGATTCTCCCATAGGAAACAATGGGACTGTTTGAGCTGAAAAAAAACCTAACACCTGCAAAAAAGCAGCGTTCAGCTCCTAACGCAGCCCCATTGTTTCCTATGGGGAAACACTTCCTACGTCTGCACCTAACACCCTAACATGTACCCCGAGTCTAAACACCCCTACCCTTACACTTATTAACCCCTAATCTGCCGCCCCCGCTATCGCTGACCCCTGCATTACACTTTTAACCCCTAATCTGCCGCTCCGTAAAACGCCGCCGCGGCCACCTACGTTATCCCTATGTGCCCCTAATCTGCTGCCCTAACATCGCCGACCCCTATGTTATATTTATTAACCCCTAATCTGCCCCCCACAACGTCGCCGACACCTACCTACACTTATTAACCCCTAATCTGCCAAGCGGACCTGAGCGCTACTATAATAAAGTTATTAACCCCTAATCCGCCTCACTAACCCTATCATAAATAGTATTAACCCCTAATCTGCCCTCCCTAACATCGCCGACACCTACCTTCAATTATTAACCCCTAATCTGCCGACCGGAGCTCACCGCTATTCTAATAAATGTATTAACCCCTAAAGCTAAGTCTAACCCTAACACTAACACCCCCCTAAGTTAAATATAATTTTTATCTAACGAAATAAATTAACTCTTATTAAATAACTTATTCCTATTTAAAGCTAAATACTTACCTGTAAAATAAATCCTAATATAGCTACAATATAAATTATAATTATATTATAGCTATTTTAGGATTAATATTTATTTTACAGGCAACTTTGTAATTATTTTAACCAGGTACAATAGCTATTAAATAGTTAAGAACTATTTAATAGTTACCTAGTTAAAATAATAACAAATTTACCTGTAAAATAAATCCTAACCTAAGATATAATTAAACCTAACACTACCCTAACAATAAAATAATTAAATAAACTACCTACAATTACCTACAATTAACCTAACACTACACTATCAATAAATTAATTAAACACAATTGCTACAAATAAATACAATTAAATAAACTAGCTAAAGTACAAAAAATAAAAAAGAACTAAGTTACAGAAAATAAAAAAATATTTACAAACATAAGAAAAATATTACAACAATTTTAAACTAATTACACCTACTCTAAGCCACCTAATAAAATAACAAAGCCCCCCAAAATAAAAAATTCCCTACCCTATTCTAAATTAAAAAAGTTACAAGCTCTTTTACCTTACCAGCCCTGAACAGGGCCCTTTGCGGGGCATGCCCCAAGAATTTCAGCTCTTTTGCCTGTAAAAAAAAACATACAATACCCCCCCCAACATTACAACCCACCACCCACATACCCCTAATCTAACCCAAACCCCCCTTAAATAAACCTAACACTAATCCCCTGAAGATCTTCCTACCTTGTCTTCACCATGCCAGGTATCACCGATCCGTCCTGGCTCCAAGATCTTCATCCAACCCAAGCGGGGGTTGGCGATCCATAATCCGGTGCTCCAAAGTCTTCCTCCTATCCGGCAAGAAGAGGACATCCGGACCGGCAAACATCTTCTCCAAGCGGCATCTTCGATCTTCTTCCATCCGGTGCGGAGCGGGTCCATCTTGAAGCAGGCGACGCGGATCCATCCTCTTCTTCCGATGTCTCCCGACTAATGACGGTTCCTTTAAGGGACGTCATCCAAGATGGCGTCCCTCGAATTCCGATTGGCTGATAGGATTCTATCAGCCAATCGGAATTAAGGTAGGAATTTTCTGATTGGCTGATGGAATCAGCCAATCAGAATCAAGTTCAATCCGATTGGCTGATCCAATCAGCCAATCAGATTGAGCTCGCATTCTATTGGCTGATCGGAACAGCCAATAGAATGCGAGCTCAATCTGATTGGCTGATTGGATCAGCCAATCGGATTGAACTTGATTCTGATTGGCTGATTCCATCAGCCAATCAGAATATTCCTACCTTAATTCCGATTGGCTGATAGAATCCTATCAGCCAATCGGAATTCGAGGGACGCCATCTTGGATGACGTCCCTTAAAGGAACCGTCATTAGTCGGGAGACATCGGAAGAAGAGGATGGATCCGCGTCGCCTGCTTCAAGATGGACCCGCTCCGCACCGGATGGAAGAAGATCGAAGATGCCGCTTGGAGAAGATGTTTGCCGGTCCGGATGTCCTCTTCTTGCCGGATAGGAGGAAGACTTTGGAGCACCGGATTATGGATCGCCAACCCCCGCTTGGGTTGGATGAAGATCTTGGAGCCAGGACGGATCGGTGATACCTGGCATGGTGAAGACAAGGTAGGAAGATCTTCAGGGGCTTAGTGTTAGGTTTATTTAAGGGGGGTTTGGGTTAGATTAGGGGTATGTGGGTGGTGGGTTGTAATGTTGGGGGGGGTATTGTATGTTATTTTTTACAGGCAAAAGAGCTGAAATTCTTGGGGCATGCCCCGCAAAGGGCCCTGTTCAGGGCTGGTAAGGTAAAAGAGCTTGTAACTTTTTTAATTTAGAATAGGGTAGGGAATTTTTTATTTTGGGGGGCTTTGTTATTTTATTAGGGGGCTTAGAGTAGGTGTAATTAGTTTAAAATTGTTGTAATATTTTTCTTATGTTTGTAAATATTTTTTTATTTTCTGTAACTTAGTTCTTTTTTATTTTTTGTACTTTAGCTAGTTTATTTAATTGTATTTATTTGTAGCAATTGTGTTTAATTAATTTATTGATAGTGTAGTGTTAGGTTAATTGTAGGTAATTGTAGGTAGTTTATTTAATTATTTTATTGATAGGGTAGTGTTAGGTTTAATTATATCTTAGGTTAGGATTTATTTTACAGGTAAATTTGTTATTATTTTAACTAGGTAACTATTAAATAGTTCTTAACTATTTAATAGCTATTGTACCTGGTTAAAATAATTACAAAGTTGCCTGTAAAATAAATATTAATCCTAAAATAGCTATAATATAATTATAATTTATATTGTAGCTATATTAGGATTTATTTTACAGGTAAGTATTTAGCTTTAAATAGGAATAAGTTATTTAATAAGAGTTAATTTATTTCGTTAGATAAAAATTATATTTAACTTAGGGGGGTGTTAGTGTTAGGGTTAGACTTAGCTTTAGGGGTTAATACATTTATTAGAATAGCGGTGAGCTCCGGTCGGCAGATTAGGGGTTAATAATTGAAGGTAGGTGTCGGCGATGTTAGGGAGGGCAGATTAGGGGTTAATACTATTTATGATAGGGTTAGTGAGGCGGATTAGGGGTTAATACATTTATTATAGTAGCGCTCAGGTCCGCTCGGCAGATTAGGGGTTAATAAGTGTAGGCAGGTGTCGGCGACGTTGAGGGGGGCAGATTAGGGGTTAATAAATATAATATAGGGGTCGGCGATGTTAGGGGCAGCAGATTAGGGGTACATAGGGATAACGTAGGTGGCGGCGATTTGCGGTCGGAAGATTAGGGGTTAATTATTGTAAGTAGCTGGCGGCGACGTTGTGGGGGGCAGGTTAGGGGTTAATAAATATAATATAGGGGTCGGCGGGGTTAGGGGCAGCAGATTAGGGGTACATAAATATAACGTAGGTGGCGGTCGGCAGATTAGGGGTTAAAAAATTTAATCGAGTGGCGGCGGTGTGGGGGGACCTCGGTTTAGGGGTACATAGGTAGTTTATGGGTGTTAGTGTACTTTAGGGTACAGTAGTTAAGAGCTTTATGAACCGGCGTTAGCCAGAAAGCTCTTAACTCCTGCTATTTTCAGGCGGCTGGAATTTTGTCGTTAGAGCTCTAACGCTCACTTCAGAAACGACTCTAAATACCAGCGTTAGAAAGATCCCATTGAAAATATAGGCTACGCAAATGGCGTAGGGGGATCTGCGGTATGGAAAAGTCGCGGCTGTAAAGTGAGCGTTAGACCCTTTAATCACTGACTCCAAATACCAGCGGGCGGCCAAAACCAGCGTTAGGAGCCTCTAACGCTGGTTTTGACGGCTACCGCCAAACTCCAAATCTAGGCCTTAGAAATGTAAGTCTTCCAGACTCGGTAATAAATCTTCCTAGACACAGATTTACAAGCCTGTATCATAGTATTAATCACTGAGTCAGAGAAACCTCTATGACTAAGAATCAAGCGTTCAATCTCCATACCTTCAAAAGTATTGTTATTATTATTATGATTTGAGATCCTGATGGAAAAATGGGCCTTGAGATAGAAGGTCTGGCCTCAACGGAAGTGTCCAAGGTTGGCAACTTGCCATCCGAATGAGATCCGCATACCAAAACCTGTGAGGCCATGCTGGAGCCACCAGCAATACAAAAACGAACGTTCCATTAGAATTTTGGAAATCACTTTTGGAAGAAGAACTAGAGGCGGAAAGATATAAGCAGGTTGATAATTCCAAGGAAGCGACAACGCGTCCACTGCTTCCGCCTGAGGATCCCTGGATCTGGACAGATACCTGGGAAGTTTCTTGTTTAGATGAGAGGCCATCAGATCTATTTCTGGAAGTCCCCAGATTTGAACAATCTGAAGAAAAACCTCTGGGTGAAGAGACCATTCGCCCGGATGTAACGTCTGGCGACTGAGATAATCCGCTTCCCAATTGTCTACACCTGGGATGTGAACCGCAGAGATTAGACAGGAGCTGGATTCCGCCCATACAAGTATCCGAGATACTTCTTTCATAGCCTGAGGACTGTGAGCCCCACCTTGATGATTGACATACGCCACGGTTGTGACATTGTCTGTCTGAAAACAAATAAATGATTCTCTCTTCAGAAGAGGCCAGAACTGAAGAGCTCTGAAAATCACACGGAGTTCCAAAATGTTGATTGGTAATTTAGCCTCCTGAAATTCCCAAACCCCCTGCGCTGTCAGAGATCCCCATACAGCTCCCCAACCTGAAAGACTCGCATCTGTTGAGATCACAGTCCAGGTTGGATGAACAAAAGAGGCCCCTTGAATTAGACAATGGTGATTCAACCACCAAGCCAGAGAAGATCGACTATTGGGATTTAAGGATATTAATTGTGATATCTTTGTATAATCCCTGAACCACTGGTTCAGCATACAAAGCTGGAGAGGTCTCATGTGAAAGCGAGCAAAGGGGATCGCGTCCGATGCAGCAGTCATGAGACCTAGAATGTCAATGCACAAAGCTACCGAAGAGAATAATTGAGACTGAAGGATTCGATAAGCTGAAACCAACTTCAGACGTCTCTTTTCTGTTAGAGACAAAGTCATGGACACTGAATCTATTTGAAAACCCAAAAAGGTTACCTTTGTCTGAGGAATCAAGGAACTCTTTGGTAAATTGATCCTCCAACCATGTCTTTGAAGAAACAACACAAGTTGATTCGTATGAGATTCTGCAGAATGTAAAGACTGAGCAAGTACCAAGATATCGTCCAAATAAGGAAATACCGCAATACCCTGTTCTCTGATTACAGAGAGAAGGGCACCAAGAACCTTTGAAAAGATCCTTGGAGCTGTTGCTAGGCCAAACGGAAGGGCAACAAACTGGTAATGCTTGTCTAGAAAATAGAATCTCAGAAACTGATAGTGATCTGGATGAATTGGAATATGAAGATATGCATCCTGTAAGTCTATTGTAGACATATAATGCCCATGCTTAACAAAAGGTAGAATAGTCCATATAGTCACCATTTTGAATGTTGGTATCCTTACATAACGATTCAATATTTTTAGATCCAGAACTGGTCTGAAGGAATTCTCCTTCTTTGGTACAATGAATAGATTTGAGTAAAACCCCAGACCCCGTTCCAGAACTGGAACTGGCACAATTACCCCAGCCAACTCTAGGTCTGAAACACATTTCAGAAATGCCTGAGCCTTCACTGGGTTTACTGGAATGCGTGAGAGAAAAAATCTTCTCACAGGCGGCCTTACCTTGAAACCTATTCTGTATGCTTGTAAAACAATGTTCTGAATCCAAAGACTGTGAATCGAATTGATCCAAATATCTTTGAAAAATCGTAACCTGCCCCCTAACAGCTGTGCTGGAATGAGGGCCGCACCTTCATGCGGATTTGGGAGCTGGTTTTGACTTTCTAAAATGCTTGGATTTATTCCAGACTGGAGAAGGTTTCCAAACGGAAACCATTCCTTTAGGGGAAGGGTCAGGCTTCTGTTCCTTATTCTGACGAAAGGAACGAAAACGATTAGCAGCCCTATATTTACCTTTAGATTTTTTGTCCTGAGGCAAAAAGGTTCCTTTCCCCCCAGTAACAGTTGAAATAATAGAATCCAACTGTGAACCAAATAATTTATTACCTTGGAAAGAAAGAGAAAGCAAAGTTGACTTAGAAGTCATATCTGCATTCCAAGATTTAAGCCATAAAGCTCTTCTAGCTAAAATAGCTAAAGACATATACCTAACATCAATTCTAATGATATCAAAAATGGCATCACAAATAAAGTTATTAGCATGTTGAAGAAGTTTAACAATGCTATAAGCATTATGGTCTGACACTTGTTGCGCTAAAGCCTCCAACCAGAAAGTGGAAGCTGCAGCAACATCAGCCAAAGAAATAGCAGGTCTAAGAAGATTACCTGAACATAAATAAGCTCTCCTTAGAAAGGATTCAAGCTTCCTATCTAAAGGATCCTTAAAGGAAGTACTATCCGCCGTAGGAATAATAGTATGTTTAGCAAGAGTAGAAATAGCCCCATCAACTTTAGGGATTTTGTCCCAAAATTCTAATCTATCAGATGGCACAGGGTACAATTTCTTAAACCTTGGAGAAGGAGTAAATGAAGTACCCAGACTATTCCATTCCCTAGAAATTACTTCTGAAATAGCATCAGGAACTGGAAAAACTTCTGGAATAACTACATGAGGTTTAAAAACCGAATTTAAACGCTTAGTAGATTTAGTATCAAGAGGACTATACTCCTCCATATCTAATGCAATCAACACTTCTTTAAGTAAAGAACGAATAAACTCCATCTTAAATAAATATGAAGATTTATCATTGTCAATATCTGAGGCAGAATCTTCTGAACCAGATAGATCCTCATCAGAAACAGATAAGTCAGAATGATGGCGGCCACTTAAAAATTCATCTGAAATATGAAAAGTTTTAAAAGACCTTTTACGTTTACTGGAAGGAGGAATAACAGACAGAGCCTTTCTAATAGAATTAGAAACAAATTATTTTATATTAACAGGGACATCCTGAACATTAGATGTTGAAGGAAAAACAACAGGTAAAGGATTATTACTAATGGAGACACTATCTGCATTAGAAAGTTTATCATGACAACTAACACAAACTACAGCCAGAGGAACAGTTACCAAAAGTTTACAACAAATGCACTTAACTTTGGTAGAACCAGCATCAGGCAGCGTCTTTCCAGAAGTAGATTCTGATCCAGGGTCAGGTTGAGACATCTTGCAATATGTAATAGAAAAAACAACATATAATGCAAAATTATCAAATTCCTTAAATGACAGTTTTAGGAATGGGAAAAAATGCCAAATAAACAATCCTCTAGCAACCAGAAGCAATGAAAAAGTGAAACTTAAATAATGTGAAAAAAGGTGGAGACAAGAATGAATCCTACATTTTTGGCGCCAAGTATGACGCCCACATTATTGGCGCCAAGTAAAATGCCCATATTTTTTGGTTTACATGTAATGAAAGAAAAGACAGGCGCACAAGGCACAATTCAAGTGTAGAGTTTTTATTATACTAATAAGACACACAGTTAGAAACACTTATATATATATATATATATATATATATATATATATATATACATATATACAGGGAGTGCAGAATTATTAGGCAAGTTGTATTTTTGAGGATTAATTTTATTATTGAACAACAACCATGTTCTCAATGAACCCAAAAAACTCATTAATATCAAAGCTGAATAGTTTTGGAAGTAGTTTTTAGTTTGTTTTTAGTTATAGCTATTTTAGGGGGATATCTGTGTGTGCAGGTGACTATTACTGTGCATAATTATTAGGCAACTTAACAAAAAACAAATATATACCCATTTCAATTATTTATTTTTACCAGTGAAACCAATATAACATCTCAACATTCACAAATATACATTTCTGACATTCAAAAACAAAACAAAAACAAATCAGTGACAATATAGCCACCTTTCTTTGCAAGGACACTCAAAAGCCTGCCATCCATGGATTCTGTCAGTGTTTTGATCTGTTCACCATCAACATTGCGTGCAGCAGCAACCACAGCCTCCCAGACACTGTTCAGAGAGGTGTACTGTTTTCCCTCCTTGTAAATCTCACATTTGATGATGAACCACAGGTTCTCAATGGGGTTCAGATCAGGTGAACAAGGAGGCCATTTCATTAGATTTTCTTCTTTTATACCCTTTCTTGCCAGCCACGCTGTGGAGTACTTGGACGCGTGTGATGGAGCATTGTCCTGCATGAAAATCATGTTTTTCTTGAAGGATGCAGACTTCTTCCTGTACCACTGCTTGAAGAAGGTGTCTTCCAGAAACTGGCAGTAGGACTGGGAGTTGAGCTTGACTCCATCCTCAACCCGAAAAGGCCCCACAAGCTCATCTTTGATGATACCAGCCCAAACCAGTACTCCACCTCCACCTTGCTGGCGTCTGAGTCGGACTGGAGCTCTCTGCCCTTTACCAATCCAGCCACGGGCCCATCCATCTGGCCCATCAAGACTCACTCTCATTTCATCAGTCCATAAAACCTTAGAAAAATCAGTCTTGAGATATTTCTTGGCCCAGTCTTGACATTTCAGCTTGTGTGTCTTGTTCAGTGGTGGTCGTCTTTCAGCCTTTCTTACCTTGGCCATGTCTTTGAGTATTGCACACCTTGTGCTTTTGAGCACTCCAGTGATGTTGCAGCTCTGAAATATGGCCAAACTGGTGGCAAGTGGCATCTTGGCAGCTGCACGCTTGACTTATCTCAGTTCATGGGCAGTTATTTTGCGCCTTGGTTTTTCCACATGCTTCTTGCGACCCTGTTGACTATTTTGAATGAAACGCTTGATTGTTCGATGATCACGCTTCAGAAGCTTTGCAATTTTAAGAGTGCTGCATCCCTCTGCAAGATATCTCACTATTTTTGACTTTTCTGAGCCTGTCAAGTCCTTCTTTTGACCCATTTTGCCAAAGGAAAGGAAGTTGCCTAATAATTATGCACACCTGATATAGGGTGTTGATATCATTAGACCACACCCCTTCTCATTACAGAGATGCACATCACCTAATATGATTAATTGGTAGCAGGCTTTCAAGCCTATACAGCTTGGAGTAAGACAACATGCATAAAGAGGATGATGTGGTCAAAATACTCATTTGCCTAATAATTCTGCACACAGTGTATGCTCATGGGATTATCGCAGCACCTGCAGCACCAGGGGGATGGATGTTCCTTCTCCTCTCTGTTCACAGTAAGAGCAATTGGGCGGCGGTGTTCCGGATCCTGTCACCCAAGTCTTAGTAACACTGGTGATCAACAGTACTTAATAACTGCTTTCCCGTAAAGTCTTTGTTTAGATGCCTGACGCGTTTCCCCCGACTCCGGTCGGGCTTTATCAAAGGCTGCAATCAAAAAAATATTTGTTTCTTTATGGTTCATTTGAACATTATACCTCATAAATCCAGGAACATCTACGGAATAAAGGAAAATTTTTGCCTTCAATATTTAAGGTACTGTTTTTTATGTCTAACAGAACTTTTTAAGACTAAATTTTCTAAGTCTAAGCGTGATCTGGGACTACAAAATTATTAAAATCTCATCCATTGGCTGCCATTACATCTATGGACTTTTGGTGTGCATTTAAATCATATATGGTATACACAAATTTCCATTTGCAATAAGTGAGTTTGATTGCTGTTATCAATTTTTAGATCAGGGAATATTTATATTTTTATTTATTTTTTATTTTTTATTTTTATCTGATTTTTATTCAATTTTCATACAACTTTAGAGGTTTTTATTGAATTTTCACATTTAAACCTTTTAAATATTTTTTATTATTATTTTTAAAGGTTTTAAATTAACAGATATATCTCCCTTACAACATTATAGTGGTGATAATAGATAACAATCAATATAATGGCAATAATCGTTTAACATATTGAGAGAATTGTTTTTGATTCAGTACATTAGCGCATAAAATCACAACCAGTGCCATATTTTTTGGTGCCAAGTATGACGCCACATCCTCTGACGCCGAAAAACGACGCCCACATTTTTTGGAGCAAAAAAACGTCTGAAACACATATACGTCAAAAATGACGCAACCACAAACAAACCTCCGGCGTCAACTATGGCGCCGGAAATGACCAAATTTTGCGCCAAAAAAGTTTGCGCCAAGAATGACGCAATAAATTGAAGCATTTTCAGCCCCCGCGAGCCTAACAGCCAGCAGGGAAAAAAATCAATTGAAAATTTTTAAGGTAAGAAAAAAATATTTATTCATATGCATTATCCCAAATAAAGAAACTGACAGTCTGAATGAAGAAATACTGATTAACCTGAATCATGGCAAATATAAGTTTAAACACATATATTTAGAACTTTACATATAAAGTGCCCAACCATAGCTTAGAGTGTCATAAACAAAATAAGACTTACTTACCCTAAGACACTCATCTACATATAGTAGATAGCCAAACCAGTACTGAAACGAGAATCAGTAGAGGTAATGGTATATAAGAGTATATCGTTGATCTGAAATGGGAGGTAGGAGAAGAAATCTCTACGACCGATAACAGAGAACCTATGAAATAGATCCCCTAGAGGAAGACCATTGTATTCAAATAGGCAATACTCTCTTCACATCCCTCTGACATTCACTGCACTCTGAGAGGAAAAACGGGCTTCAGCCTGCTGCGAAGCGCATATCAACGTAGAATCTAGCACAAACTTACTTCACCACCTCCATGGGAGGCAAAGTTTGTAAAACTGAATTGTGGGTGTGGTGAGGGGTGTATTTATAGGTATTTTGAGGTTTGGGAAACTTTGCCCCTCCTGGTAGGAATGTATATCCCATACTTCACTAGCTCATGGACTCTTGCTAATTACATGAAAGAAAACCTAACTCTAAAAAATCTTAAGCTTCCCATTGCCCCTAAAGGGGCATTTGTATTGGCATTGCCCTTAAAAGGGCACCCAGCTCTTGTATTGCCCTTAAAAAGGCATTCAGCTCTTTTACAAGTGCCCAAAGCCCTAATCTAAAAAAAAATACACTTGCACTAACCCCAGAAAATCTACTCATGGTTCCTGAAGTCCGGACATCCATATTCGTTCAGGCGGCGAGAAGTCTTCATCCAGGCGGCGACACCTTCATCCATCTCAGGGACGTCTTCTATCTTCATCAGCTGTATCACTTGTAATTCAATGATCCAAAGCAGCTCTTTTCATCATCCACACTCCAACCAGAGATACAGGATCAAATTCCACTTAACCTGTTCAACTAAGTATGTGGTATACTTACTCAACTGTATTTGTGGGAAGTACTATGTGGGTAAAACGGATGATGATATTAAGAAATGAATGGCTAACCATTGTAGTGCAATTAGAACTGCTTTGGAGAAAAGGAAGATGGACCAACCAGTGGCGAGGCACTTTCTGGAGATGAATCATACAGTGAAAGATCTACGCTTCATATTAATTGATCATATACCCCCCTGGGGCGAGGTGGGGACAGGAAGAAGAAGCTCTTACAGTTGGAGACGAAATGGATCTTTACCCTGGGGACTATACATCCAGGAGGTCTGAACACTAGTGTGGACTGGCACTGCTTCTTGTAATGGGAAGCATGTTGATATGAATGTTTTCTACCATACTCTATGAAGACATTAGGCGGTAAGGTATAGCCAATAAGAGTTACAATTCTATTCTAGTCCTGCAATGGTATATATTGTAATTCCTTTCTGGGATATGTCCATATTAAGTATGCAAAGTTATAACAGTGTTTTTCCATGTATTTCCATCTTTGATTTATGTTCCTATAGCTGGCCACATTTTAGTGTTATGTAAGGTATTCACTGCTGCCCATATACTGATGTTCTGTAGACCACATATTTTAGTCCTGTTGCTATATGGTTGTCTTATATATTGGAAGCATTATCTTAGATAAGGGATTCTTGACAGATTGAGGATTCCCTGTTTTTGATGCCAGCCCGTTTCACTTTATATAGGATGTTAGTGAATAATTAGTAATATATGAGAATAGCAACATGATAGAGGTCAATGTTAACCTATAGGAGATGCGCTAGGATCAGCTGAGTGATGGGGAATGTGGCCTAACATTTGATTGCATGGTGTACCTGGTGATTGGCCAAATCTGATGACATATATTTAGTCACTGGACACACCCCTTATCACTGTTTGACTCAGAGGACTTAAATTCACTTTAAACATGAGTGAGATTGGCATAGAGTATCTGGACACATATGTGTATATTGAAGCAGGTTTTTTGAAAACATCTGTAATCAAAAAGTACTGACAGAAATAATTTATTGTGATATGGCAGCTGTCATCCTGACAGTGTATTTAAGGCTATTCCAAAAAGCCAGTTCACAAGGGTAAAACGTATAGTTTCTGAGAGTAATAAATGTAAATTCAGATTGGAAGAAATGGCAAATAAATGTATTAATAGGAATTATCCTCCAACATTGATCTCAGAACAACTTAGTGCAGTGTCTAATGAAACTAGACAAATCAGGAAAGATAAACATCAGGAAGAAAACAATATGATATTTGTGACGGAGGTTTAATAGATTGAGTCAGAGAATTACAGGTATATTGAAAAAACACTGGCACATTTTGAGGGAATGTAACCCCCAGGTCAATTAATTTAAAATGGGTCCTATGGTGGCTTATAGAAGGAAAGTATTATGGATATAATTGTATACATACAGATATAGGCAGTAGCAAAAAGAGTGTTCAGAAAACCATAGGCACAAAAAGAAGTGGATGCTATCCATGCCTTAATTGCAGCTCAATGATAAAAGGTGAATATTTTCATCAACAAATTAATGGGAAGAAGTTCAAAATAAGTAAATGTAGAGCACTTTTGCCATTTATCTAATTAAGTGCCCATGTGGGTTTATTTATATTGGCAAGACCTGTAGAGAGGTAAGGGAGAGGATAACATAACATAAATCTAATATCAGATGCAATAATAAAGATGCCCCAGTATCCTCTCACTTCCTCTCTATGGGTCATAATATAAGCCAGTTGAGATTTCAAATCATAGAACAAATAGACAGACCGAGAAGGGGAGGAGATAGAGAACATATTCTAAAAATTACAGAGATGTTCTGGATCCATAAGCTTGAGACCCTCGTCCCTAAAGGTCTGAACATAGACTTTGATTGGAGCTTATTTCTTTAAATTATAGTCTAAAAAAGGTATCTCTAATTCTGTGTTAACTAAAAAAATGTCTATTCCCTCTTACTTTAAGTAAACTATGTTTTCAGTGCTTTGATCTCCTCTTTTAAATTGTATATATAGTTTTTTTTATGTGTTTTTAATGTAATAATAATAGTTGGAATATTCCCATGGGATCATTTGATAAAAGTGAATGGATGCAGTATGATTTACATCCACAAGATGTCACTATTGCACATAAAGATGCTCCCATGTGAATAGGTAACAGGTGGAGGTATAAAAGTCACAAACCTGTGTATAATTAAGTATACATGACTAAGGGCCTAATACAGGCCTGAAACGTATGTTTTTTCTAGGGCCCTACATGAAAAATAAAGTTTTTTTTTATCTATTTGGAGGCTGGAATCATTTCTGATTTTTGATGTTCAAGTGGACCTGGCAAGTCTGACATTCCGTGCCCCTCAACAAAGGATAGGTGTGCTGTTTTCCACATTGTTTGAAGTTATTACAATCATACACTAGATCAGAGCCATGTGACTTGGAGCACCTTAGGATACATCAAAGTCATCAAACCATCACTCGGTTTTGTTTATACGAGGATCATTACAGCTTTTGAGTGTTTTATTGTGGGACACTGTTTGCCCATCATGAGAGATATTTCTATCAATAATTCACTGCAGTGTGATTCCTTTTACCTGTACTGATTTTGATTTTATATTGTAACCTATGTTTGAGCTCATACACTTTTAATCATGCTTTTTTAGTGCATGTTCATAGAGAATTTTATCTCATCTTATATTACAGTAAAATTGTTTATATGTCAGAATTATCTTGTTTAGTATTGGATTTTTTTTTATCTGTCACAACATTCTCACTTCACTAGTTTATTGATATCTCATTCTGCTCGCAATCTAGCTTCTGGCTATTTTTTGAGCGCTCTCCTATACTGTTTTTTGTTACATTAATTTTATTTACAGACTAGAAGAGGATCTGTATTTTTTAGGAGTAGACAGGTTTGAGGAATTTAGGATTGATACATCTCATATTGTTTTGATTACACAAAAGCTGGGTGACCTTTCCACTAGTGTCCAGTAAGCAGCAGAGGGAGAACCTTGCGGCTGGTAACTATTAGCAGTTGAGTCTATAATTAAACAACAAGTCTATAATCAGTTGAGTCTATAATTATACAATGTTTTATTCTAAATGCATAATTGTAATTTGTAATACTAAATTTTGAATCTCACTCATTTATTCAATCCTCCACTTTTTAATGTCACTACTCATTTTAGCCACAAATGCTACAACACCATTTTTTATGATCTGCAAAAAAAAGCATTCATACTACAAATATCAGTGACAAACATGTTAAGCAAACCAGGCCAAAGAACTGACCAGAAAGGAACACCAATAGAGACTGCCCACTCATTTTTCTGCACGTCATTAATTAAAACCTTGGCTGTGTATACATAAGCTTAAAAATGATTGAATCCTGTCCAATGCAAGGCAAATTTATTAATTAGTTTGTTGTGTGGGACACTTCAAATGAGTTGCCAAAACTCTAGATAATACTGAGTCAGAAGTACTGTAGAAGTCCAAATAGGATAGCTGGTGGCAGCAGCAATATGAACATAGCTGAATCCCATATGCGTAACCACTGCAGAGCAGGTGACTTGAACATAAGTGAGACAGAAGCTGTAAGCTGGGTATATCAGCATGATCATTACGAATAAAGTCATAGGAAAAAGGATAAATGCCACAATCCTGGAATCTACAGACAACATTCAAGTCTCTAAAGGACATGTGACTAAATAAAATAGGCCATCGTTCAGCATTTTTTGAGCATGTTCCTTAAAGGGACAGTCAACACCAGAATTTTTGTTGTTTAAAAAGAAAGATAATCTCTTTATTACCCATTCCCCAGTTTTGCATAACCAACACAGTTATAATAATACATGTTTTACCTCTGTAATTACCTTGTATCTAAGCTTCTGCTGACAGCCCCCTTATTTCAGTTATTTTGACAGACTTGCATTGTAGCCAATCAGTGCTCACTCCTACATCACGTCATGTGCATGAGCTCAATTTTATCTATATGAAACACATGAACTAATGCCCTCTAGTGGTCAAAATGCATTCAGATTGGAGTCAGTCTTCAAGGTCTAAGAAATTAGCATATCAACCTCAGAGGTTTAGCTTTCAATTAAGAATACCAAGAGAACAAAGCAAAATTGGTGATAAAAGTAAATTTGGAAGTTGCTTAAAATTACATGCCCTATTTAAATCATGAAAGTTTTTTTTACTTGACCGTCCCTTTAAATAACCAGATAATTAGTTATATGAAGCAGGTATACAAATTATAGCAAACCAGAAAAGAGAGCCATAGTTCAGGTTGACCTGTCCTGGTGGGCCAGCAATTAAGAATAGATATAGGAAGATAGCATGAAAAGTAGAGAAGTCAATCGTATCAGGAAGAGGGAAGCACAGGAGCAATGCAGAAAAAAAAGAAATAAAGAAAACAAAATATCATAAAGACTCTCTATAACCTTGTTGATCAAACTGTAAAACCCCCAAATATTTTAACCTCTTTTATCTATTTGATCTTAATTGTTTACAGTGAGATTTATGTCAATATTGTTGTCAGGCCCAGATCTTCTCAACGTTTTCCCCTCCTCTATTACTTTTCTTTTCCTTTTTCTAAAACTTCTAAAAATACAATATTCTCTTTGCAAGTGCTAATGGGTAGTCATTAAAGGGACACTAAACCCCAAAAAAATATTTCATGATTCAGCTAGAGAGTACAATTGTAAACAACATTTCAATTAACTTCTATTATCTAATTTGCTTCATTCTTTAACCCCTTAAGGACCAAGGACGTACGCCACACGTCCTCAAAAAAAATACAGTTAATGACCGAGGACGTGTGGCGTACGTCCTTGGTCTGGAAAGCAGCTGGAAGCGATCCTGCTCGCTTCCAGCTGCTTTCCGGTTATTGCAGTGATGCCTCGATATGGAGGCATCCTGCAATAACCCCCCTTGGCCATCCGATGCAGAGAGAGCCACTCTGTGGCCCTCTCTGCACCGGACATCGGTGGCCGGTATCGTTGGTGGGTGGGAGCAAGTCTGGGAGGCGGGTGGGCGGCCATCGATGTGCCCAGTGGAGTGGAGGGGGGCGGGATCGGGGGCGGGAGGGGCGGGAGCGCGCACGGGAGCGCGCGCGTGCATGGGGGGCGGCGGGCGGGCGTGTGCACGGGGCGGGAGGGAACCGCTACACTACAGAAAAATAAACTTTCAAAAGTACACCAAAATAAGTTTTTGAAAGCTGTAAATAAACAGCTAAGAGATGTGGAAGGGGTGGGGGGTTGATCTGGGGGGGGGGGGGGGAAGCTACACTACAGAAAAGGTTTTTTTTTTTAAAAAAAGGCACATTTTTTCACTAAACTGGGTACTGGCAGACAGCTGCCAGTACCCAAGATGGCGCCCATTAAGGCAGAGGGGGAGGGTTAGAGAGCTCTTTGGGGGGGGATCAGTAAGGCTGGGGGCTAAGGGGGGATCCTACACAGCAGCATATGTAAATATGCTAAAAAAACACACAAAAAAAGCCCAAATATAGCTTTTATTTTAGTACTGGCAGAGTTTCTGCCAGTACTTAAGATGGCGGGGACAATTGGGGGGTGGGGGAGGGAAGAGAGCTGTTTGGGAGGGATCAGGGGGTCTCATGTTTCAGGTGGGAGGCTGAGCTCTACACTAAAGCTAAAATTAACCCTGCAAGCTCCCTACAAGCTACATAATTAACCCCTTCACTGCTAGCCATAATACACGTGTGAAATGCAGCGGCATTTGGCGGCCTTCTAATTACCAAAAAGCAACGCCAAAGCCATATATGTCTGCTATTTCTGAACAAAGGGGATCCCAGAGAAGCATTTACAACCATTTGTGCCATAATTGCACAAGCTGTTTGTAAATGATTTCAGTGAGAAACCTAAAATTGTGAACAATTTAACGTTTTTTTTTAATTTGATCGCATTTGGCGGTGAAATGGTGGCATGAAATATACCAAAATGGGCCTAGATCAATACTTGGGGTTGTCTACTACACTACACTAAAGCTAAAATTAACCCTAGAAGCTCCCTACATGCTCCATAATTAACCCCTTCACTGCTGGGCATAATACACGTGTAGTGCGCAGTGGCATTTAGCAGCCTTCTAATTACTAAAAAGCAACGCCAAAGCCATATATGTCTGCTATTTCTGAACAAAGGGGATCCCAGAGAAGAATTTACAACCATTTAAGCCATAATTGCACAAGCTGTTTGTAAATAATTTCAGTGAGAAACCAAAAGTTTGTGAAAAAATTTGTAAAAAAGTGAACGATTTTTTGTATTTAATCGCATTTGGCGGTGAAATGGTGGCATGAAATATACCAAAATGGGCCTAGATCAATACTTTGGGATGTCTGCTAAAAAAAATATATACATGTCAATGGATATTCAGAGATTCCTGAAAGATATTAGTGTTCTAATGTAACTAGCGCTAATTTTGAAAAATAATGGTTTGGAAATAGCAAAGTGCTACTTGTATTTATGGCCCTATAACTTACAAAAAAAGCAAAGAAGATGTAAAGATTGGGTATTTCTAAACTCGGGACAAAATTTAGAAACTATTTAGCATGGGTGTTTTTTGGTGGTTGTAGATGTGTAACAGATTTTGGGGGTCAAAGTTAGAAAAAGTGTGTTTTTTTCAATTTTTTCCTCATATTTTATAAAATTTTTTATAGTAAATTATAAGATATGATGAAAATAATGGTATATTTAGAAAGTCCATTTAATGGCGAGAAAAACGGTATATAATATGTGTGGGTACAGTAAATGAGTAAGATGAAAATTACAGCTAAACACAAACACCGCAAAAATGTAAAAATAGCCTTGGTCCCAAACGGACAGAAAATGGAAAAGTGCTGTGGTCATTAAGGGGTTAAATATCCTTTGCGGAAGAAATAACAATGCACATGGGTGAGCCAATCACACAAGGCATCTATGTTCAGCCACCAATCAGCAGCTACTAAACCTATCTAGATAGGCTTTTCCGCAAAGGTAATCAAGAGAATGAAACAAAATAGACAATAGAAGTAAATTAGAAAGATGTTTAAAATTGCATACTGCGCTGTTTATTCTCAGTGAAACCAATGTAGTCCAGGTCTTATGTGGCAAATGTCTTGGCTCTTGTGGTATATCAGAGATTATCACATGGTGCACACAGGGGAAATATGTGATATATGCAAATGCATTTAAAAGATGGATTATCGGTTGAGTTGAATTTAATCACATTGTTGAAAATTGAATATAAAATACCCATACTTTTTATTGTGACGTATTCCTTGCACTCATTTATTTAACTAATTATTATAATAATTATTCTTTAGTTCATGATTATGTTAGAAAAAATAATTTATGTAAGAACTTACCTGCTAAATTCATTTCTTTCATATTGGCAAGAGTCCATGAGCTAGTGACGTATGGGATATACAATCCTACCAGGAGGGGCAAAGTTTCCCAAACCTTAAAATGCCTATAAATACACCCCTTACCACACCCACAATTCAGTTTAATGAATAGCCAAGAAGTGGGGTGATAAAGAAAGGAGTAAAAAGCATCAACAAAGGAATTTGGAAATAATTGTGCTTTATACAAAAAAACATAACCACCATAAAAAGGGTGGGCTTCATGGACTCTTGCCAATATGAAAGAAATGAATTTATCAGGTAAGTTCTTACATAAATTATGTTTTATTCCATGTAATTGGCAAGAGCCCATGAGCTAGTGACGTATGGGATAGCAATACCAAAGATGTGGAACTCCATGCAAGAGTCACTAGAGAGGGATAAAATAAAAACAGCCATTTTCCGCTGAAAAAATAAATCCACAACCCAAAATATGAGTTTTAATCTCATAAATAAAAGGAAAAAACTTAAATCAGAAGCAGAAGAATCAAACTGAAACAGCTGACTGAAGAACGTTTCTACCAAAAACTGCTTCTGAAGAAGCAAATACATCAAAATGGTAGAATTTAGTAAATGTATGCAAAGAAGACCAAGTTGCAGCTTTGCAAATCTGATCAACTGAAGCTTCATTCTGAAAAGCCCATGAAGTGGAGACTGATCTAGTAGAATGAGCTGACCCGACTCCAAATAAGCTTGATTAATCATAAGCTTTAACCACAAAGCCAAGGAAATGGTAGAAGCCTTCTGACCTTTCCTGGAACCAGAAAAGATAACAAATAGACTAGAAGTCTTCCTGAAATCTTTAGTAGCTTCAACATAATATTTCAGAGCTCTCACCACATCCAAATAATGTAAAGATCTCTCCAAAGAATTCTTAGGATTAGGACACAAAGAAGGAACAACAATTTCTCTATTAATGTTGTTAGAATTTAAACTTTAGGTAAGAATTTAAATGAAGTCCACAAAACTGCTTTATCCTAATGAAAAATCAGAAAAGGAGATTCACAAGAGAGAGCTGATAATTCAGAAACTCTTCTAGCAGAAGAGATGGCCAAAAAAAACAACAATTTCCAAGAAAGTAGTTTAATGTCCAAATAATGCATAGGCTCAAATGGAGGAGCCTGTAAAGCCTTCAAAACTAAATTAAGACTCCAAGGAGGAGAGATTGATTTAATGACAGGCTTGATATGAACCAAAGGAAATAGTGGCAACGGTGTTAGTTTAAGCAAATATCAACCCCTTCATAATATAGTATGCTGAAATAATAGTAGATATATAATCTATTCAATGTTCATTATATACCAGTTAGTATCACTGGTGAAGTGTAGGAGAAGGTGGGTGCTGACTGTCTGATAGATATATAGGTACAAAAAAGAGAGAGAAGTTTGACAGTACCCAGCACTCACAAAACACTATATAGTAACAGTATGCATTGAAAACCGGATTGTGTCCAGAACTGGTTATTAAAACGTAACTTTTACTAATGATAGGATAAAATAAAAAAGGTTGGTAAATAGTACCAAATGTATAACATAAATATGTGAGACATACATTTAAAATTTAGATTAAGAAACAGATCAGGACTGTGTGTGTGAGACTTCAAAAACAGAATTACTTCCCTGGGTAATAGTTCAAATACACCGTAACCCTCAGGGCTAAGAGAATACACGGATTGCTCTAAAGCTAATCTAAAAAGGGGATTGACCCCAACAACATTACCTAATCTCAGCAATACTGGTACCTAGAGCAGGAGAGGAAACGGTTTATAAATGACTGATTAAGGAAGGCAATTGCCACATCAATATAAGCTTAGAAAAGTCCCAGGTAAACACAAATTAGCAAGTCTCATGCACACAGACAAGGCCTGATGTACATTTCGCCGCTAGCACGGCTTTCTCAGAGGCTAACCAGAGTCAGGGCCCCAACCCGGTATTTGGTCAAAGATTAATTCTATCCACCAATTGGATTTGAAAGTGTCTTACAATACAAAAATCTGCGTTTATTACCAATAACAGATTTTCATTCACACCTTTCAACACACATATAATGAGATTCATCCTTCCTATGTCACACATAGGAAAATCCTCAATTGATGCATAAATCCTCTCCATGTATGTTGATAGAAAATTTGATTGTGTTTTTAAAAAAACGATCATAAGAGAATGATGTTAACATCCTTCCTATATCACACGAAGGTGAATACTCTATTGATGTAGAAAAATAAATAAATAAAACCTCTCCATGTATATTGATAGAAAATTTAAATTTATTTAAGTTTTAATTGCGTTTTTCAAAAAACGATCATGAGAGAATGATGTCAAAAATCATTCACAAATTGACTTAAATAAGACACACTCTTCTTATCTGTCAGAGCAAAGAGTAATGTTAACACGAATAAGTATATTGACTCTATTGAGACAGAGTCTTCTTGTGTGTCCCTAGTAGATTAAGTGCATAAAATAGCTTGATATTAAAAATCTATATGTAAGATTTATGAATAATATCACGTAATGCGTATCACATTTCGAATAGCGAATCAAAAAAGGGAGGGACATTGTTTGCAATATTTCAGCCAATATTATCACTATAGTGCAGATCCTGCCCATTAGTGGATTAACCAAATTTAATTGAGTTTTTCAACCAACGATAATAAAAGAATAATGTCAACACTAATCTACCAATTGACTTAAATTGAACATACTATTCTTATTTATAAAAGCAAAGAGTATTGTTTCTTATGCCTCTCCATGTATATTGATAGAAAGTTTAATTTTTATTGCGTTTTTCAAAAAACGATCATGAGAGAATGATGTCAAAACTCATTCACAAATTGACTTAAATCAGACACACTCTTCATATCTGTCAGAGCAAAGAGTTATGTTAACACGAATAAGTATACTGTATTGACTCTATTGAAACGAAATCTTATCGTGTGTCCCTAGTAGATTAAGTGCATAAAATAGCTTGATATCAAAAATCTGTATGTAAGATTTATGAATAATTTCACGTAATGCGTATCACATTTCAAATAGCAAACCAAAAAAGGGGGGACATTGTTTGCAATGTTTCAGCCAATATTATCACTATAGTGCAAATCCTGCCCATTAGTGGATTAACCAAATTTAATTGCGTTTTTCAACAAACGATAATAAAAGAATAATGTCAACACTAATCCACCAATTGACTTAAATTGAACACACTATTCTTATTTATAAAAGCAAAGAGTAGTGTTATGCAATCATAAGATGAAATATGCTGAAGTGTATCTCTTATTACAGTGGTTATAATCATAATTTATTTTGTACTGTAATTTCCCAAACATCATCTGCTACAAGTTGTCAGGATCCTCCTAGCTGACAGCCTAATTTTCTTTGACATTATACTGTTTCTTTAAATTTCAATTATCTTTTCCAGCCAGCCTATAAATCTCCCAGTATCCTTTACTTCATTGCTTGGTATTGGATTTTTCCTCATCTAGCTACTGAACAACACGCAGTTGTTTACTAACCTTAAGCTATTTTGATCTTTTGTCTATTTTGGTTGCTGTCAAGTTCAAGTTCATTTTCCTCACTTGCCTGCATACCTCAACCAGGCTCCGCTATTAGCACTAAGCGTAGCAACTCTCCTACGTTGTTTTTCCGGATCTCCTTCTCAGCCAGCAGTACTAGGATTCCTCCGCGGTGACGTCACACGCCAACTTCACGGTACTCACCAGCTCCTCACTGCTTCTACCGCTCCGGATTTTTACACACAGGTCAGTCACTTGCTTTCCTGACTACCGAAGCAAACTTTGTAGTATACTCTAGCCTCACTGTTTTGATAAATTATCGCTGTACCACCAACGACTTGTGTATATAAACTAGTGACATTCCATTCTCTCTAGTCTGCCTTATGAAAAGTTGTTACTCGCAATACCGGTTTATAATTCATTTACTGCCATTATATTTTTTCCTTATTTTTTTCTTGCATATTAAGTTTCTCATATTGGTTGGCGGAATAGTTCCCTGCTGCACATCTTTCACACTGTGATACAAGATGCAGGAATAGAGTTCTATTTTCCAGTATTCCAATTACAATAAAGGCTATTTGTTAATGGGGTTTGCAAATCACCTCTTAGGTGATTTATTTGCTCATCCCACACATCCTAGCTACAAACCTTAAACTATAAAAATCTCAGCAGCTGAGATTCATATTATTTTTAACACTTATTTCTTTAGTGTTCTAGTTCGCCTGACAGAATACCAAGCCTTTTAACAAAATGAATCCAGCTGAGATGACTACACTTCTACAGACTCTAACTCAAAGAGTAGATTCCTTGACTGAAGGGTTAAATACACTTAGAGCTGAAAACACTGCACTCAAAGCTTACATTAAGGATTATATTGAGACAAAATTACATACTCCTGAACCACAAGTCAGTTTACCTGAAAAATTCTATGGTGATAGGGCACACTATAGGGACTTTAAGAATGCATGCTTACTTTTATTTACACTGAAAACCCAATCTTACCCCACTGACAGGATCAGAGTCTTAACAACCATATCTTTCCTAAGGGGGGAACCACGTAGTTGGGCAAACAGTTTTTTTGAATCTAATGACACCATATTAGACTCTTTGGAGAATTTTTTCTCTGCAATGGGACAATTATACGAAGACCCATTTAAGCAACAAACTGCAGAAACTGCCCTTAGGGCACTTAAACAAAAAAAAAGAATGGTGGAAGATTACATAGCAGACTTTAAGAGGTGGACAAAAGACTCTGAGTGGAACAACTTATCTTTAAGGAATCAGTTCCGCCTGGGTCTTTCAGACGCGGTTAAGGATGAATTGTCCCGAACTGATATGCCCCCCACTCTAGAGGGTTTGATAAATCTAAGTATCACAATAGATAGACGCTTACGAGAAAGACAACATGAACGATCATATCCTGATTCTTACACAAAGAAAACCACTAGTGTTACACCCTCTATCTCCTCTGCAAAGTCCCACTCTGAGCCAATGGATATTGGGTTCCTAAAAGCCCCTTTAACCGCACAAGAAAAGACTAGAAGGAGAGAAAATAATCTCTGTCTCTACTGTGCGTCAGATGAGCATACAGTAAAAGAATGCCCAGTTCTCCAAAAATCTAACAGGGGTAAGTCCCTATTATTTTCCTCTTGTTGCAATACATATGATAGTAGAAGTGCCTATTGTAAACTTTCACTTCTTTTCCAGTGGGATCTCCATCGTCTCCACGTCCCCGCAATTATTGACTCAGGAGCTACTGCCTGCTATATTGATAAAGAATATACACTTAAGAATAAAATTCCACTTATGCAGAAAAAGTCTCCTGTTTTATTAAGAGGAATTGATGGTAACCCTATCTCATCAGGTCCAGTAGCTTATCAAACTATTCCTCTCTTAGTTAGTTCCACAGATCATCATAGAGAATACCTTACATTTGATGTTATCTCCTCCCCTGTCTCTCCGGTTATACTTGGTTTAAATTGGTTAACCTTACATAATCCCACTATCTCCTGGGACACTCTCTCTGTAACCTTTGATTCAAAATTCTGTTCAACAACTTGTTTCCCTATCAGTATTATGCACACTTCCACCACTGACTTAGATTTCCAGTTACCTGATGAGTATAAGGATTTCGCTGATGTTTTCTCCAAAACTGAATCTGAAACTCTTCCACCTCACAGGAAATACGACTGCCCCATAGAGCTAGTCCCTGGAGCTCAGATTCCTTATGGCCACATTTTCCCTCTATCTAAACCTGAACTTACACACCTTAAAACTTATTTAGAGGATAATTTAAGGAAAGGTTACATACGGCCCTCTACCTCACCAGCTGGTGCCGGTATGTTTTTTGTAAAAAATAAAGACGGCAGTTTACGTCCCATAGTTGACTACCGACAGCTTAATAAGGTGACAGTAAAAAATCGCTACCCCTTACCTCTTATCCCAGAATTAATAGAGAGATTGGAAGGGGCTAAATTTTTTACAAAATTAGATCTAAGGGGAGCGTACAATCTCATCCGAGTAAGAAGTGGTGACGAGTGGCTGACGGCTTTTCGTACTCGCTACGGCCTGTACGAATATACCGTGATGCCGTTCGGGCTATGTAACGCCCCGGCCACTTTCCAACACCTAATAAATGACTTATTCAGAGATTTCCTTGACGTTTTCTTAGTCATTTATTTAGATGACATTCTGATTTACTCAAAAACCTTAACTCAGCACATTTCACATGTCAGACAGGTACTTTCTAGATTAAGAACTAACTACCTATACGCAAAACCTGAGAAATGCATATTTAATTCTAATAAAATAACCTTCTTAGGTTACGAAATAAGTCCTATGGGTATACGTATGGAGGAAGGTAAAATTCAGGCAATTATTGATTGGCCTGTCCCCAAATGCAGAAAAGAGGTTCAGAGTTTCCTCGGTTTCGCGAACTTTTATCGCAAATTTATTAAAAACTTCTCTAACATTGTTAAACCCTTAACAAATCTGACTAAACAAAATGTACCTTTCCATTGGGATCAGCTTACTCAAAAGGTTTTTGAAGATCTAAAAAACAGGTTCACAACAGCTCCTATCCTCAAATTTCCTAATCCTGAATTACCTTTTGTTCTCGAGGTAGACGCTTCTGATGTCGCCGTGGGAGCCGTGCTCTCTCAACGCCAAGGTTTAGATCAACCTCTCCATCCAGTGGCCTTCTATTCTCACGGTTTGTCCCCCCCTGAACAAAATTATCCTATTGGGGATAAAGAGCTTTTGGCCATCAAGATGGCACTTGAACACTGGCGACATCTCTTGGAGGGTACCAAGATACCAACTTTAATTTATACAGACCACCGTAATCTGCAATATCTCAAATCCACAAAGACTCTCTCGGCCAGACAGGTACGATGGAACCTTTTTTTTTCTAGATTCAATTATCAGATTGTTTATCGTCCCTCAAACAAAAATCATAAAGCAGATGCACTATCAAGGCTTCCAATGTATGTCCGTTCAAAGTCCTCGGTAGAAAGCATTATACCTCCTGAAAATTTCATCTCATTTGTTATTGACTCTGAATCTTACCTAAAGGGAGAACAACTAAATGATACAAATATACCTTTACATCTACTACAGAAAAGAAGTAACGGTCTCTACTATTTTCAGGACAAATTGTACATTCCACCCACTCTACGTCAGATGGTTCTTGAATCCTCACATGACTCTTTACTCGCAGGTCACCCTGGTGTTAGGAAAACCCAAGAACTTATAGGGAGGAATTACTGGTGGCCGGCTATGTCGCGAGATGTGAGGACCCATATACTCTCCTGTAGAAAATGTACCATATCAAAGAGGTCAAAACATTCTCCTTATGGTTTATTAATTCCTCTTCCTACACCCAGTAGGCCTTGGCTAGATATCGCCGTCGATTTTATCGTTGACTTACCTAAATCAATGAATAACACAACCATCCTGGTTATTGTTGACCTATTTAGCAAAATGTGTCATTTCGTTCCATATCACAAACTTCCTACAGCATCTGAAACCATCCAACTTCTCATCTCTAACGTCTTTAAATATCACGGAATACCTGATAGCATCACCAGTGACAGAGGAACTCAATTTTCTAGTAAATTGTGGTCTGAGTTTTGTAAAACCTTTGGAATAAATAAAAGATTAAGCACCGCATATCATCCCCAGTCAAATGGCCAAACAGAAAGATCAAACCAGTGGCTAGAACAATTCCTCAGAACATATTGCTCATCTCAACCTCAAAATTGGTCCACTCATCTATCCTACGCTGAGTTCTGTTTTAACAATACCATTCACTCCACTACAAAAGAAACCCCCTTTTTCGTGAATTATGGGTTCCATCCAAGGTTTCAAATTCTACCTAATCTTCAGACTCCCTCATTGTCTGTTTCAGAACTAGCTGATATGATTTCTTCTAATTTCACTACCATAAAGGCCAGTATCGATGAGGCCAAAAGAACTCAAAAGTATTATTATGATAGGAAAAGGACTCCGTCACCGGTCTATTCTGTAGGTGACTTGGTGTGGTTATCCACTAAGAACCTCAACATGAACACCCCTTCTAAAAAACTCTCGCCTCTGTTCATAGGGCCTTATCCTATATCTCACATCGTTAACCGGAATGCTGTTCGTCTCCAACTTCCAGATTCCTTCAAGATTCATTCTACCTTCCACGTTTCGCTGATAAAACCCTACAGAGCACTCAGGGATTCTCTTCCTTCTTCCTTGGCTGTTCCGTTGGTAGTGGATCCAAACACCGAATATGAAGTACACTCCATCCAGGATTCTAGACTTTCTCGTGGAATCCTCCAATATTTGGTCCGTTGGAAGGGCTATTCTCCGGAGGATGACTCCTGGGAGCCTGCCTGCAACATATCTGCTCCCAGACTTGTTGCCTTATTCCATCGGAGGAACCCAGATCGCCCTCGACCTTGAGCCCCGGGGTTGCTCCTTGAAGGGGGGGTCCTGTCAGGATCCTCCTAGCTGACAGCCTAATTTTCTTTGACATTATACTGTTTCTTTAAATTTCAATTATCTTTTCCAGCCAGCCTATAAATCTCCCAGTATCCTTTACTTCATTGCTTGGTATTGGATTTTTCCTCATCTAGCTACTGAACAACACGCAGTTGTTTACTAACCTTAAGCTATTTTGATCTTTTGTCTATTTTGGTTGCTGTCAAGTTCAAGTTCATTTTCCTCACTTGCCTGCATACCTCAACCAGGCTCCGCTATTAGCACTAAGCGTAGCAACTCTCCTACGTTGTTTTTCCGGATCTCCTTCTCAGCCAGCAGTACTAGGATTCCTCCGCGGTGACGTCACACGCCAACTTCACGGTACTCACCAGCTCCTCACTGCTTCTACCGCTCCGGATTTTTACACACAGGTCAGTCACTTGCTTTCCTGACTACCGAAGCAAACTTTGTAGTATACTCTAGCCTCACTGTTTTGATAAATTATCGCTGTACCACCAACGACTTGTGTATATAAACTAGTGACATTCCATTCTCTCTAGTCTGCCTTATGAAAAGTTGTTACTCGCAATACCGGTTTATAATTCATTTACTGCCATTATATTTTTTCCTTATTTTTTTCTTGCATATTAAGTTTCTCATATTGGTTGGCGGAATAGTTCCCTGCTGCACATCTTTCACACTGTGATACAAGATGCAGGAATAGAGTTCTATTTTCCAGTATTCCAATTACAATAAAGGCTATTTGTTAATGGGGTTTGCAAATCACCTCTTAGGTGATTTATTTGCTCATCCCACACATCCTAGCTACAAACCTTAAACTATAAAAATCTCAGCAGCTGAGATTCATATTATTTTTAACACTTATTTCTTTAGTGTTCTAGTTCGCCTGACACAAGTATAGGACTATCATTCGTGCCAGTATGGTAGTTTATCCCTATATGGGTTATTACAATAGTGTTACTGTTCCTTCTGTCATGGATTATTGATCTATATGCACATAAAAAGTCACCTATTGTTCATTTACAGGAATGCCGCAAATCCATTCTGTTCGTTAATCCCATTGGGTGTAAGGGTATTAAGCCAAAAAATCCAGCGGCATTCAGATTGGAGCAGCATTTGTTCTATATCTCCTCCTCTTATGCCTGGTTTTATAACCTGTAATACAGAGACTTTTAGTCGTGGTCTAGGACCATGTTTCTTTAGGTAATGTCTTGCTACCGGAGTAAGTGTTTTATTTTTACCTATATCAGTAATGCAATTTTTAATGCTATTGATATGTTCACCTATTCTGGTGCGTAGTTCTCTGGTCGTAATACCCACATATCTCAAACCACATTCACACAGTAAACAGTAGACCACATTTTTGGTCCTGCAATTAGCGAAACCAAGCATCCGTTTGGTTCCAGCACGTGTAGAAAATTCTCTTTCATCATGTAAATATTCGCAGAAGCTACATGAGCCACAAGCATAAGTTCCACATAATCTTTTGGTACTTGTTTTTTTCCTAATAAAATGACTCTGTACCAGTTTGTTCCCTATTGTTGGTGCTCTGCGCCAGCTGGTGTTAATTCTTTGGCCTATACAATTAGCCAAAACTGGATCTGATTTCAAGATGTTAACATGTTTATTAAGTATCTCATGAATGTGCTGATGTTCTGAGTTATAGGTTGTAACAAATCTTACAGTATCATCAAGTTTTGTGTTTTTCTTTTTAGGTATGAGTAAGGAGTCTCTTGAGGTTCTTTTGGCACGTTGGAATGCCAATCTTATAATTTTTCTTGTGTAACCTCTCTCCTTCAGACGCAATTTGAGCTCTTTCGCTCTTTTCATGAAAACAGCATCATCTGTACAATTCCTCCTGATTCTGAGGAATTCCCCAGTAGGAATTGCTCTTTTAGTTTGTGTAGTATGACAGCTGTCATACTGTAGCAAAGAATTTGTTGCTGTCTTTTTTCTAAATAGATCCGTTTTCAGCATATTTCTCTCATCTTTATAGATCATGACATCCAAGAATTCAACTTCGGACTCACTTGTATTATAGGTCAATCTTAAATTTAGATCATTAGTATTTAAAATTGATATTAATTCTTTGAATTTATTTATGCTGCCTGTCCAGATGATAAACAAATCATGTATATAGCGACTCCACATGCTTATGTACTGTGTGTACTGTGACATATCCTCTCCAAAAACTATTTCACGCTCCCACCACCCCAAATAGATGTTCGCATATGTGGGGGCACAGCTAGAACCCATAGCGGTCCCCTATGTCTGTAAGTAAAATCTGTCGTTGAATACAAAGTAATTGTGTTTGAGGACAAAGTGTAATAATTTTATTATAAAATCATTACGTTCTTTTTTGTCATTAGCTTGCATGTCCAAGAAATATTTGACTGCATCACAGCCTTTGTCGTGTTTGATAGATGTATAGAGTGACTCAACATCACAGGTTATTAATAGAGTTTCTGTGTCAACTGTTATGTCATTTATTTTCCCAAGTATGTCCATTGTGTCCCTGGTATAGGAAGGGAGGGAAGTCACTATATCTCGTAAATATAGGTCAAGAAATCTACTCGCTTGTTCACATAGACTCCCTATACTCGAGACTATAGGTCTGCCTGGTGGTTTTGTTCTATTTTTGTGAACCTTAGGTAAGAGATATAGTGTTGCAATTTTCAGATTCTTTACATCTAAGAAGCAATATTCCTTTTGACTGATAGTGCCGTTCATTTTGGCTTCTGTTATTAAGCTCTTATAATTTGTCAGGAATTGAATTGTAGGGTTTGAGAATAACAATTTATAACATTTCTTATCACTAAGTTGTTTGTTAGCCTCCTGTATATACTCCTCCTTGTCCCAGATAACTACATTCCCCCCTTTGTCTGATGCCTTAATCACCACATCCTCCCATGTTTTAATTTCTAGGAGTGCTTCATTTTCTGCCTTTGTCAGATTGATAGTTTTCTTGTCATCACTAATTCTCAAAAAGTCTGTCATGACCATATTTAAGAATACCTGTAAAGGTGCTATTTTGTTAATACTTGGCATAAATTTAGACTTTATTCTAAGTTTCTTATCCAAAGTAACCTCAGTGGTCTCTACAGCAGACCCCTCACTCTGGTTCCAGAGTTCAACTAGAGTGTCTAACGTTCTTAAGTCATCAGTAACTGGGTCACTTTCAGTATTAAACATCTTTTTGAGTGCCAGTTTGCGGCAGAACAAGTGAAGATCCTTGATTAACTCAAACTTATCAAGTGGCGGTGTGGGGGAAAAAGAGAGGCCTCTAGCTAAAACCTTAATATGATCTTGATTTAAGATTTTTTTTAGAAATGTTAATTACTTGTAATTTGTTCTCATCTTCTACCACTTGGGTCTCCTGCCCCAATCTTCCCTCCTCATATGTTGGTTGTCCTTGACATAACCCCATCTCGTTCTGTTCCTTAGTGTTCTGTTTCCCCCCCTTGCCCCTTCTTGTTGTTCTTTTGTTCCTGAATCTAATTGATCCGATTTGCGGCCAAAAAAACTACTACTGGTAGGATTACTTTGTTCTGTATCACTATCCTCCACAGTAGAGGAGTCATAGTCTGATTGTGTGGTGTCTTTGGGAGGAGGCAAACTATTTACTGGCCTACGCCTGGGCATTTTTTCATCCCAGGGGAATATTCGTCCTTTCTCAAAGTCCTTTAGATCTCTCTTCATTTTATTACATTTGGTTTGTATAATCTCCTTTTCCCTTTTATCTAACTCCTCCCTTAGGTCTTTGTAGGCTTGTTTAAATTTATCAATATTATCGAATTTTTGTATTACAAAAATTCGATAATATTGATAAATTTAAACAAGCCTACAAAGACCTAAAGTAGGAATATTACAACACAAAATTACAAAAATTCGATAATATTGATAAATTTAAACAAGCCTACAAAGACCTAAGGGAGGAGTTAGATAGATTTTCATTAAAAGCGGTCGTGCATAATGTTATTATCTTCCCCCTAAAATTAAAACATTATCTTCGGTTAAAAATATAATTGTGGCCTGGCAGAAATTCTGTAAAATCTTAGAAGTTGATCCTCATTTCTCAAAATTCCTGCCCATAAGAGGCAATCCTGAGTTTATGCCTGGGGTACAATACAAGGTTTTTAAGAAATGGGAAGAGAATGGTTTGTCACGGGTCTCTCAAGTCATTTCAGAGACTCAATTCATAAGTCCATATGGTTCGTTGTTTCAACTTTTTAATTTACCCAGGGACAATCTGTTCGCTTATTTTCAACTTAGGCATTTTGTGTTTAAGCATCGCCCATCAGGGGACTGGGTGTCCCGTTGGGACGAAATCAATACTTGTTTTGATAAATTTAGAAAAGGTTATACTTCAATTTCACTTACATATGACATAATGTTGGCTAAACAAGGGGCATTAACAGTAGATAAAATCTGTAAAAGTTGGGAGAATGCGTTCACTGCTATAACTCCTGAATGGATTTTGCAGAGTTTGGAGATAGTATATAAATGTATGGTTCCTGTGTCAGTAAAAGAGTCTCACTTTAAACTTATTAATAAATATTATTTCCCCCCTTCCAGAATGGCGCGATGTTACTCTTCACAAATCTTCCCTTGTCCGCGTTGTTCGCATCCGAATGCCAATATAATTCATATGTTTTGGTCTTGCCCGAAAATAAGGCAATTTTGGTTGAAAATCCAGTACTGGGTTAATCGGTCTCTCGATCTAACTAGCTGCCTTACTGCTGACATGGTATTTTTTTTTAGAATAAATACACATCTAGAAAGATCACTGGTAGATTCGTATATAACTATTATCCTTGTGGCCAGGTGTCTTATAACTAAAAATTGGCGCTCGCATAAGGCCCCATCCTTTACCCTTTTTCTTAGAGAAATCCAGTTCCAAATAATTTATGAAGCCTTTCATCTTCAGCTCTCTTCCGAAAAACTCATTAGTAAATTTATTCATAGATGGCTTCCTATAATCAAGTCCTACCCATTGTCAGTGCAGAAGAGTATATTGAAGCCATTTTTGAGCTCCCAGACCTTTGCAGACCTAGTTCTCCATGGGTTGTTTCCACCCTTATGGGTGTCCAATGCCAGAGAGGTGGGATAGAGCGGGGGACACATGGGGGTGAGGGGGGGAGAGGCGACAGGAGAGGCTCCATTCCCCCTCCCCTTTTTTTTTTTTTTTTTTTTTTTTCTCTCTCTTTCTTTTAATTTTTTTTTTCCCCGAAGGATGGTTAAGATGATTAACTTAAGTGTTAGGAGTTTTGTGCAGCCCCAATTTCTGGGTTAATGTTTATTTAACATTTTTGATTTCTACTATATCCCAGAAGGTGATTCTTTCTGGGAAAAGTAAATTTTCTTAAGATATGACAATCGAATATGATGTAATGTTCATTGATAAAATATGTATATGTTTTCATTTTGTTAATGGTATTTTACAAGGTATTTGTATTTTTGATTATGTTTCGTGTATGATTTCACCACCAAAGTGGTTATTTTATTTATTCACTCCGTTCTATTTTGATTGTCTTATTTTTTCCTTCTAATTTTACCGCTGTAAAAATACCTCAATAAAAAGAATAATAAAAAAAAAAAAAAAGATTTAGTTTCAATAGAGTCAATACAGTATACTTATTCGTGTTAACATAACTCTTTGCTCTGACAGATATGAAGAGTGTGTCTGATTTAAGTCAATTTGTGAATGAGTTTTGACATCATTCTCTCATGATCGTTTTTTGAAAAACGCAATTAAAATTTAAACTTTCTATCAATATACATGGAGAGGCATAAGAAACAATACTCTTTGCTTTTATAAATAAGAATAGTATGTTCAATTTAAGTCAATTGGTGGATTAGTGTTGACATTATTCTTTTATTATCGTTGGTTGAAAAACACAATTAAATTTGGTTAATCCACTAATGGGCAGGATCTGCACTATAGTGATAATATTGGCTGAAATATTGCAAACAATGTCCCTCCCTTTTTTGATTCGATATTCGAAATGTGATACGCATTACGTGATATTATTCATAAATCTTACATATAGATTTTTAATATCAAGCTATTTTATGCACTTAATCTACTAGGGACACACAAGAAGACTCCGTCTCAATAGAGTCAATATACTTATTCGTGTTAACATTACTCTTTGCTCTGACAGATAAGAAGAGTGTGTCTTATTTAAGTCAATTTGTGAATGATTTTTGACATCATTCTCTCATGATCGTTTTTTGAAAAACGCAATTAAAACTTAAATAAATTTAAATTTTCTATCAATATACATGGAGAGGTTTTATTTATTTATTTTTCTACATCAATAGAGTATTCACCTTCGTGTGATATAGGAAGGATGTTAACATCATTCTCTTATGATCGTTTTTTTAAAAACACAATCAAATTTTCTATCAACATACATGGAGAGGATTTATGCATCAATTGAGGATTTTCCTATGTGTGACATAGGAAGGATGAATCTCATTATATGTGTGTTGAAAGGTGTGAATGAAAATCTGTTATTGGTAATAAACGCAGATTTTTGTATTGTAAGACACTTTCAAATCCAATTGGTGGATAGAATTAATCTTTGACCAGGTGGGAGTGACAATTCTGAGTAAGCTAGACCTGCATGATTGAAAATTACAATCGAGTTTAGTAAATCATGTGGGGATGGAACGGTTGCTGTCATCTTTCAATGCTCCTGACACCTATTCTTGATTTTGAAACAATGTAGCAAATATCTAATACCTTATATCACAAAATTGTTTCAACATGTTACTATCCTGACACCTGCTTGATACGATCATGTGATGAATCTTTAACCAATTACATTAAGCCTCTTGTGATAGGCTGCATCTAGAGGTGTGTGCTTAGAACCAATTTCTATTGGTCAATGACGATACAAATACCGGGTTGGGGCCCTGACTCTGGTTAGCCTCTGAGAAAGCCGTGCTAGCGGCGAAATGTACATCAGGCCTTGTCTGTGTGCATGAGACTTGCTAATTTGTGTTTACCTGGGACTTTTCTAAGCTTATATTGATGTGGCAATTGCCTTCCTTAATCAGTCATTTATAAACCGTTTCCTCTCCTGCTCTAGGTACCAGTATTGCTCAGATTAGGTAATGTTGTTGGGGTCAATCCCCTTTTTAGATTAGCTTTAGAGCAATCCGTGTATTCTCTGAGCCCTGAGGGTTACGGTGTATTTGAACTATTACCCAGGGAAGTAATTCTGTTTTTGAAGTCTCACACACACAGTCCTGATCTGTTTCTTAATCTAAGTTTTAAATGTATGTCTCACATATTTATGTTATACATTTGGTACTATTTACCAACCTTTTTTATTTTATCCTATCATTAGTAAAAGTTACGTTTTAATAACCAGTTCTGGACACAATCCGGTTTTCAATGCATACTGTTACTATATAGTGTTTTGTGAGTGCTGGGTACTGTCAAACTTCTCTCTCTTTTTTGTACCATTGATATGAACCAAAGCCTGCACAAAATAATGAATATCAGGATGTTTAGCAATCTTTCTGTGAAATAAGACAGAAAGAGCAGAGATTTGTCCTTTCAAGGAACTTGCAAACAAACCTTTATCCAAACCATCCTGAAGAAACTGTAAAATTCTAGGAATTCGAAAAGAATGCCAAGAGAATTTATGAGAGGAACACCATGAAATGTAAGTCTTCCAGATTCGATAATAAATCTTTCTAGAAACAGATTTACGAGCCTGCAACATAGTGTTAATCACGGAGTCAGAAAAACCTCTATGACAAAGCACTAAGCGTTCAATTTCCATACCATCAAATTCAATGATTTGAGATCCTGATGGAAAAAACGGACCTTGAGATAGAAGGTCTGGCCTTAATGGAAGTGGCCAAGGTTGGCAACTGGACATCCGAACAAGATCCGCATACCAAAACCTGTAAGGCCATGCTGGAGCCACCAGCAGCACAAATGATTGCTCCATGATGATCTTGGAGATCACTCTCGGAAGAAGAACTAGAGGCGGAAAAATATAAGCAGGTTGATAACACCAAGGAAGTGTCAACGCATCCACTGCTTCCGCCTGAGGATCCCTGGACCTGGACAGGTACCAGGGAAGTTTCTTGTTTAGATGAGATGCCATAAAATCTATTTCTGGAAGAGCCACACCTGAACAACTTGAGAAAACACATCTGGGTGGAGAGACCACTCTCCTGGATGTAAAGTCTGACGACTGAGGTAATCCGCTTCCCAATTGTCTATACCTGGGATATGAACAGCAGAAATTAGACAGGAGCTGGATTCCGCCCAAACAAGTATCCGAGATACTTCTTTGATAGCTTGAGGACTGTCCCCACCCTGATGATTGACATATGCCACAGTTGTGATATTGTCTGTCTGAAAACAAATGAACGGTTCTCTCTTCAATAGAGGCCAAAACTGAAGAGCCCTGAGAATCGCACAGTGTACCAAAATATTTATTGGTAATCTCGCCTCTTGAGATTTCCAAACCCCTTGTGCTGTCAGAGATCCCCAAACAGCTCCCCAACCTGAAAGACTTGCATCTGTTATGATCACAGTAAAGGTTGAACGAACGAAAGAGGCCCCTAAAATAATACGATGGTGATCTAACCACCAAGTTAGTCGAACATTGGGATTTAAGGATATTAAATTGTGAGATCCTTGTATAATCCCTGCACCATTGGTTCAGCATACAAAGCTGGAGAGGTCCATATGAAAAGGAGCAAAAGGGATCACATCCGATGCTGCAATCATGAGACCTAAAACTTCCATGCACATAGTTACTGAAGGGAATGACTGAGACTGAAGGTTCCAACAAGCTGCAACCAATTTCAAACGTCTCTTATCTGTTAGCGACAGAGTCATGGACACTGAATTTATCTGAAACCTAAAAAGGTGACCCTTGTCTGAGGAATCAAGGAACTTTTTGGTAAATTGATCCTCCAACCATGTCTTTGAAGAAACAACACTAGCTGATTCGTGTGAGATTCTGCAGAATGTAAAGACTGAGCTTGTACCAAGATATCATCCAAATAAGGAAACACTGCAATACCCTGCTCTCTGATTACAGAGAGTAGGGCACAGAGAACCTTTGAAAAGATTCTTGGAGCTGTCGCTAGGCCAAAAGGAAGAGCAACAAATTGATAATGCTTGTCTAGAAAAGAGAACCTCAGGAACTGATAGTGATCTGGATGAATCGGAATATGAAGATATGCATCCTGTAAGTCTATTGTGGACATATAATGCCCTTGCTGAACAAAAGGCAGAATAGTCCTTATAGTCACCATCTTGAAAGTTGGTACTCTTACATATTGATTCAAAATTTTTAGATCCAGAACTGGTCTGAATGAATTTTCTTTTTTTGGACAATGAATAGATTTGAATAAAACCCCAGACCCTGTTCCTGAAACGGAACTGGCATGATTACCCCTAATAACTCCAGGTCTGAAACACACTTCAGGAAAGCCTGAGCCTTTACTGGGTTTGCTGGAATGCGTGAGAGAAAAAAAATTCTCACAGGCGGTCTTACTCTGAATCCTATTCTGTACCCCTGAGAAACAATACTCTGAATCCATTGATTTTGGACCAAATTGATCCAAACATCTTAATCTGCCCCCTACCAGCTGAGATGGAATTAGGGCCACACCTTCATGCGGATTTGGGGGCTGGCTTTGATCTCTTAAATGGCTTGGATTTATTCCAATTTGAGGAAGGCTTCCAATTGGAAACAGATTCCTTGGGGGAAGGATTAGGTCTCTGTTCCTTATTTTGTCGAAAGGAACGAAAACGGTTAGAAGCTTTAAATTTACCCTTAGGTCTTTTATCCAGAGGCAAAAAAAACTCCCTTGTCACCAGTGACGGTTGAAATTATTGAATCCTACTGAGAACCAAATAACTTATTACCTTGGAAAGAAAGAGATAGCAATCTGGACTTAGAAGTCATGTCAGCATTCCAAGATTTAAGCCACAAAGCTCTTCTAGCTAAAATAGCTAAAGACGTAGATTTAACATCAATTTTGATGATATCAAAAATGGCATCACAAATAAAATGATTAGCATGTTGAAGCAAGCGAACAATGCTAGACAAATCAGAATCTAATTCTTGTTGCGCTAAATGTTCCAACCAAAAAGGTGATGCAGCTGCAACATCAGCCAAAGAAATTGAGGGCCTGAGAAGATGACCTGAATATAAATAAGCTTTCCTTAGATAAGATTCAAGTTTCCTATCTAAAGGATCTTTAAAATAAGTACTATCTTCTGTAGGAATAGTAGTACATTTAGCAAGTGTAGAGATAGCCCCATCAACTTTGGGGATCTTTTCCCAAAACTCTAAAGAAACTGCTGGCAAAGGATACAATTTTTTAAACCTTGAAGAAGGGATAAAAGAAGTTCCAGGCCTATTCCATTCCTTAGAAATCATATCAGAAATAGCATCAGGAACTGGAAAAAACTCTGGAATAACCACAGGAGACTTATAAACAGAATTTAAACGTTTACTAGTTTTAATATCAAGAGGACTAGTTTCCTCCATATCCAATGTAATCAACCCTTCTTTTAACAAAGAACGAATATACTCCATTTTAAATAAATAAGAAGATTTGTCAGTGTCAATATCTGAGGCAGGATCTTCTGAGTCAGATAGATCCCCATCAGAGAAGGATAAATCAGCATATTGAGTAGAGGATAAAATGAGGGAGAAATACACACCAGTGTGTATTACTGCCCTTAGGGGGCGCCTCCTAAAGCCTATCAACTAGACAAATATTAGGCAAAAACAAATAACTAAATTAGTACTACTAAGATATTATATATATATATATATACAAAAACATACATATATGTTAGAAAATGTGTACCAAAAAAAGTCCAACAAGTGAAAATGATAACAAAAATGTCCCAATCGGTAGTAAGTCCAAAAAACGGTAGGCAGCTCTCAGTCTTAGGATGGTCTTCCTGATAGATGGGTAACTAGAGAAAGAGAGAACACAGAGGCGCCAAACATGGCCTAGTATAGCCAGATACCAGATATAACAATTCACAGGGTAACAATTGAATACTCACAAAGGAGATGCACCCATTGGTGCTATTGAAGCAGACTGGAACCTCTCAGTGGTCCAGCTCACTGATGTAATTCACGTGTCAGTTGTAGTCCTTGATGGTGGTGATTATCAAGTTCCTGAGTGAACACAAAAGAAGCAAACCATAGCCCAGTAACGTTTATATAAATGAGTGGTAATCTGAGCAATCCTACTTACAAGATCCAAAGCACCTGCAGGTGCATACACTGCAAACTGGAACCAAACAGTCGCCCAGTAGACTGATCCCTCCAGGTGATAGCAGAATAACTCGCTGGTGCCA
>NC_069506.1:69069543-69079543 GCF_027579735.1 Bombina bombina
TCCCCCTTCTCTCTCCCTTTCTCCCTCCCCCTCTGTCTCCTATCCCTCTCCATCTGTCTCTCTATCCCTCTCCCTCTGTTTTTTTATCCCTCTCCCTCTGTCTCTCTCTCTCTCTCCCCTCTGTCTCTCTCTCCCCTCTGTCTCTCTCTCTCTCTCTCTCTCTCTCTCTCTCCCCTCTGTCTCTCTCTCCCCCTCCCCTCTGTGTGTGTCTCTCTCTCTCCCCTCTATCTCTCTCTCTCCCCTCTGTCTCTCTCTATCTCTCTCTCTCTCTCTCCCTCCCCTCTGTCTGTGTCTCTCTTTCTCGCTCCCCTCTCTCTGTCTCTTTCTCTCTATCCCTCTCCCTCTGTCTCCTATCCCTCCCCCTCTGTGTCTCTCTCTTTCTCTCCCCTCTATCTCTCTCTCTCCTCTCTCTCTCTCCCCCCTCTGTCTGTGTCTCTCTTTCTCTCTCCCCTCTCTCTGTCTCTCTCTCTCTATCCCTCCCCCTCTGTCTCCTATCCCTCCCCCTCTGTGTCTCTCTCTTTCTCTCCCCTCTATCTCTCTCTCCCCTCTGTCTCTCTCTCTCTCTCTCTCTCTCTCTCCCTCCCTCTGTCATTCTCTCTCCCCTCTGTCTGTGTCTCTCTTTCTCTCTTCCCTCTCTCTGTCTCTCTCTCCCCTCTGTCTCTCTCTCTCTCTCTATCCCTCCCCCTCTGTCTCCTATCCCTCCCCCTCTGTCTCTTGATCCCCTCTGTCTCTCTCCCCCCTTGTCTCTCCCTTTCTCCCTCTGTCTCCTATCCCTCTCCATCTGTCTCTCTATCCCTCTCCCTCTGTCTCTTTATCCCTCTCCCTCTGTCTCTCTCTCTCTCTCCCCTCTGTCTCTCTCTCCCCTCTCTCTCTCTCTCTCTCTCTCTCCCCTCTGTCTCTCTCTCTCCGTCCCCTCTGTGTGTGTCTCTCTCTCTCTCTCTCTCTCCCCTCTGTCTCTCTCTCTCCCCTCTGTCTGTGTCTCTCTTTCTCTCTCCCCTCTCTCTGTCTCTCTCTCTCTCTATCCCTCCCCCTCTGTCTCCTATCCCTCCCCCTCTGTGTCTCTCTCTTTCTCTCCCCTCTATCTCTCTCTCTCCTCTCTCTCTCTCTCTCTCTCTCTCTCTCTCCCCTCTGTCTGTGTCTCTCTTTCTCTCTCCCCTCTCTCTGTCTCTCTCTCCCCTCTGTCTCTCTCTCTCTCTCTCTCTCTATCCCTCCCCCTCTGTCTCCTATCCCTCCCCCTCTGTCTCTTTATCCCTCTGTCTCTCTTTATCCCCTCTGTCTCTCTCCCCCCTTGTCTCTCCCTTTCTCCCTCCCCCTCTGTCTCCTATCCCTCTCCATCTGTCTCTCTCCCTCTGTCTCTTTATCCCTCTCCCTCTGTCTCTTTCTCTCTCCATTCTGTCTCTCTCTCCCCTCTGTCTCTCTCTCCCCTCTGTCTCTCTCTCTCTCTTTCTCCCCTCTGTCTCTCTCTCTCTCTCTCCCCTCTGTCACTCTCTCTCTCTCCCCTCTGTCTCTCTCTCTCCCCTCTGTCTCTCTCTCTCTCCCCTCTGTGTGTCTCATTCTCTCTCTCCCCTCTATCTCTCTCTCTCCCCTCTGTCTCTCTCTCTCCCCTCTGTCTGTGTCTCTCTCTCTCCCCTCTCTCTGTCTCTCTCTCCCCTCTGTCTCTCTCTCTATCCCTCCCCCTCTGTCTCCTATCCCTCCCCCTCTGTCTCTTTATCCCCTCTGTTACAGAAGCATTAGTTATTTTGTTGTGAGGAGCTTATTTCCCAGCAGCAATGCCTGAACCAGCAAGCCAGCGCCTAAGAAGGGCTCCAAGAAAACCGTAACAAGTTTCATTTCATAAAGAGTTAACTCTTTTTTTTCAGCTTTTAGAAACTATTGTCTAATCACCTCTGGAGCCAGACTGCTAATTGATAAGATGAACTTGTAAACTTGTTATCTTAAGTACTGTAATCCTATTGTGGCCTGTCAAAGGACAGTGCTCTCTATCTAAATGTGTGATGGGGGATTTTGTGCTTCCCCCCCTCTCCCCCTGGGAGTGCCCTGTGTGCATGTAACCTTAATAAAAAGCAGGCTGGGCATCCCAGTCCTGAGTTCTTGTTTTGACCCTCAATCGCAGCGTTGACTCGTTTTTGTGGGCAGAAGGGTATCCTAGCTGTACTGCAGCTAAGGGAGATTATTCTATATTTGCGAGACTCATATAGAATACTATGGAAAGCAGCTTCTCCCCTCTTTAGCAATAGGGATCCAGGCTACTAAGCGGTCCATCTCTCAGCGAGACTAAGGGTAACCGTAACATTTGGCGGCAGCGGCGGGATTTTCCTGGATTTCCTAGGAGAGGTACAGAACGGATGGAGAGCGCTTACGAAAAATTGAAGCGTACAACCCTAAAGGATTTACTTGAAAGCAGAGGGGGGTACGCCAGCAACCGGCCGAGGAGAGAGCTGATCGCAGAATTGACCGAACTGGATCAGAGCTTCACAATGGCGGAAACACCGACCACGATTAGTGACGAAAAAACCAGGATTGTTCGGGAAAGGCTCTCATTATACGGGCCGAACCCCTCCATGGAATTGGTACAGCAGTTGATGGCGGAGGCGGACGAGGATATACGAGAGACTCGAGCCCACGAACTCAACCTAGCGAACGCACACCGCAATGCTGAAGCCCCGCAGGTAATCATCCCTGTCGAAAATGCTGGGAGGCCCAAGATACCCTATGCGGCATTTCGACCCTTCCTAGAGAGCGAGACAGGGATTGATGAATATTTGGCGGACTTCGAAAGGCAATGTGCCCTGCACCAGATTCCCAACAGAGAGTGGCCCACGATATTGTCTGGGAAACTATCCGGGCGAGCCCTGGAAGCCTTTCGTACTCTGGGTGCTGAGGAAGTGACACAGTATGAGCTAGTTAAGGAGACACTGTTGCGACGGTACGCTGTAACTCCGGACACGTATCGCCGACAGTTTCGGGGCACGGAAAAGAAGCCTAACGATACCCATATGGAATGGGCGCACCGAATGCGGAGAGCGGCAAATCACTGGCTGAGCGGAAGTAAAGCGGTGACTGGGGAGGAAATTTTACAATTGTTTCTCTTAGAACATTTTTATAATGGCATGGAACAGCAAGGGAAGGAATGGCTGCGAGACAGGCGGCCTTCTACCTTAGAAGAAGCAGCCAAATTGGCCGATGAACATTATGACTCCCGTCTTCACGAACCCATGAACTACCGAGCTCCAGCACGGGTCGAACCCAGAGAGGTTTACCGTGCACCCCCTCGTGCTGAATTCCGAGCCCCGGTGCCCACAGGGCCCATCCGACACTCAGGACCACCCAATAACAGCTCTGAGCGTCCCAGACCGACTTGCCACCGATGCAAGCAACCAGGGCATTTCATGGCTAGCTGCCCCCTTAATACGCACCAGACACCCAGGAATTACAATTACCCCTCTGGGTCCTATCGTCCGGCCCGGGCCCTCTGTGTTAACCAAGAGGCCCCTATGGAGGGATATGTGGGGCCGCTTCACGAGGCAGACCCTGTATATGCTGCCTCAGATAACCGCCAGCACCATCGGCAGAGGGTATGGCTCGAGGGGCGATCTACCGAGGGATTGCGAGACACAGGGGCTACTATCACGCTGGTACAGAGTCATTTGGTGCCAGAGCACAAGCGATCCGGACAGACTGTGGCCGTTAGAGTGGCGGGGGGGGATGTGTACAAAATTCCAACAGCTAAAGTGCATCTTGATTGGGGAACGGGAAAGGGGGCTGTGAACGTGGGCCTAATGGATAATTTACCTGCCGAAGTACTACTGGGCAACGATTTGGGCCCCATGACTTCTGCCTATGCTCCAGTATGCAACAACGAGGCGGACCCAGTGACTACACGGGCCCAAGCCCGGACGGAGCGAGAGCTTTCACCAGTGCGGGAGACACAGGTAAGACCTACCCCGACCTTGCCTGACAGGTTAGGCCCCATACCCTGGGACACCCCAGATGCTTTCGAGGCAGAGTCTAAGACTGACCCGACCTTACAAAAGTACCGGGAACGAGCAGAGACCGGAGGGGGCGGGGCAGATAACGAAACATTCTTATGGGAAAAAGGGAAACTATACCGCTGGACAGAGAAAAGGGGACAGCGTAGGCGACAGCTGGTAGTGCCCCACAAATACCGTCAAGAAATCCTCAAAATAGGCCACGACATCCCCTTAGCAGGCCACCTAGCCGTTACCCGTACCCTACACCGCATTACTCACACGTTCTTTTGGCCAGGGGTGCACGCTGACGTTAGAACTTACTGTAACACCTGCGATGTGTGTCAACGAGTAGGAAGGCGAGGCGATCACCCTAAAGCCCAGCTAGTAAATATGCCCATTGTAGAGGAACCCTTCAGCCGGGTTGCTATTGACCTAGTGGGACCACTGGCTACCCCTAGTCCCTCCGGTAAGCGATACATTCTTACCGTAGTGGACTACGCTACCAGGTACCCAGAGGCTGTCGCCCTATCCAACATACAAGCGGATACGGTAGCGAATGCACTAGTACAGGTGTTCTCCCGGGTAGGATTTCCAAAAGAAATCCTATCCGACCGAGGCACCCAATTTACGGCTGAATTGACCCAACAACTCTGGCAGGTTTGCAAAATTAAGTCCCTCCTAAGCTCCCCATACCACCCCCAGACGAACGGGCTGTGTGAGAGGTTCAATGGGACCCTCAAGCAAATGCTCAAGACGTTCACTCAGGAATACCGAGACTGGGAACGCTTCCTGCCGCACCTCCTATTTGCTTATCGGGAGGTGCCCCAGGAAACGACAGGGTTCTCTCCCTTCGAGTTGCTCTACGGAAGAAAGGTACGGGGACCCCTAAACCTGATCCGGGAGCACTGGGAGGGAGAGATGGAGGCTAACGGTGTCCCAATTGTGCCATACGTGCTGGAACTCAGGGACCGAATGGAGCAATTAGCCAAATCCGTGCGGGCTAATCTCCAGCTGGCCCAGAGAAGACAGAAAGTATGGTACGATCGGGGGGCCCGAAAGAGAATCTTCACCATAGGACAAAAGGTGTTAGTACTTAAGCCGGTGAAGACAGACAAATTGCAGGCGTCCTGGCAGGGTCCCTACCAGATCGTAGAGAAAAGGGGAGACACCACTTATGTGATAGATAGCTGCCACGACAACAATCTTAGAAAGACATTCCATGTAAACATGCTCAAGGAATATTTTGAGCGACCAGAGAACGTGACGGCCGTATGTTGTTCCCCTCAGGAAGACCCCGACAGTTTACCCATTCCAGACCTATTAGAAAAGAGCCTCCCCACAGGTATAGTGGCGCAGGTTCAGATAGGGGACCGACTTAGCCCCACTGAAAGGGAGCAGCTCAACCAACTCCTCCAGTCCAAACACCTCACCTTCTCCCCGAAGCCAGGGTACACTACTTTAACCACCCACCAGGTAGATACTCCGGGACAAGCTCCCTTGCGCCAGGCTCCGTACCGAATCCCCGAAGCAGTTAGGACAGGAATGAAGAAGGAGATCGATGAGATGCTCCAGCTCAGGGTAATTGAGCCCTCCGATAGTCCCTGGGCCTCCCCAGTTGTCTTGGTGCCCAAGAAAGATGGGATCACCCGGTTCTGCGTAGACTATCGGAGGCTCAATGAAAATACCGTGACGGACGCTTACCCTATGCCCAGGGTAGACGAGCTACTCGATCGTATAGCCAGGGGAAATTACCTGACCACTATTGACCTCTGCAAAGGTTACTGGCAGATTCCCCTGGCCCCGGAGGCTATCCCCAAGTCGGCATTCGTCACCCCATTCGGCTTATATCAGTTTAGGGTAATGCCGTTTGGGATGAAGAATGCCCCAGCTACATTCCAGCGCTTGGTGGATAGGCTCCTGGATGGCTTCCAGAGTTTTGCTTGCGCCTACCTGGACGACATAGCGATCCACAGTGAGTCCTGGGAGGACCACTTAGCTCATGTGGGAATGGTTCTGGATCAGATCCGGGCTGCTGGCCTGACTCTGAAGCCAGAAAAATTCCACTTTGGGATGGCCGAGGTACAGTACCTGGGTCACCGGGTGGGGTGTGGAAAGCAGCGACCATAGCCGGCCAAAATAGAAGCTGTCGCCAATTGGCCCACCCCCATCACTAAGACTCAGGTCCTAGCCTTCCTGGGCACGGCAGGGTACTATAGACGGTTCGTACCAGACTACAGCACACTTGCCAAACCCCTGACTGACTTGACCAAGAAGAACTTACCTCGACAGGTCCTGTGGTCTCCCCACTGTGAAACGTCTTTCCAGGCTCTCAAAAATGCTCTAATTAACGCTCCTGTCTTGGCGGCCCCAGCCCTTAACAAACGTTTTATTGTCCATACAGATGCTTCCATGTTCGGGCTGGGAGCCGTCCTCAGCCAAGTAGGTGAAGATGGAGGGGAGCATCCAGTTGCCTACATCAGCCGGAAGCTCCTGCCCCGCGAAGTCAGCTATGCAGCGGTCGAAAAGGAGTGTTTGGCTTTGGTGTGGGCATTAAAGAAATTGACTCCCTATTTATTTGGTCAGGAGTTCACTCTGGTCACCGACCATAACCCGTTGGTGTGGCTGAACCGGGTCTCTGGAGATAACGGCAGGCTATTACGTTGGAGCTTATCGTTGCAAACCTTCAATTTCACCATTACTTACAGACCTGGGAAACAGAATGGCAACGCCGACGGGTTGTCCAGACAAACCGACCTCAGCCCCGCATAACCAGCGGTCTGGACAGCCTTAGTCTGCCCCGAAAAGGGGTCAGACCGTGTCTGCCAGAGTGTTCCACCGAAAGGGAGCAATGTTACAGAAGCATTAGTTATTTTGTTGTGAAGAGCTTATTTCCCAGCAGCAATGCCTGAACCAGCAAGCCAGCGCCTAAGAAGGGCTCCAAGAAAACCGTAACAAGTTTCATTTCATAAAGAGTTAACTCTTTTTTTTCAGCTTTTAGAAACTATTGTCTAATCACCTCTGGAGCCAGACTGCTAATTGATAAGATGAACTTGTAAACTTGTTATCTTAAGTACTGTAATCCTATTGTGGCCTGTCAAAGGACAGTGCTCTCTATCTAAATGTGTGATGGGGGATTTTGTGCTTCCCCCCCTCTCCCCCTGGGAGTGCCCTGTGTGCATGTAACCTTAATAAAAAGCAGGCTGGGCATCCCAGTCCTGAGTTCTTGTTTTGACCCTCAATCGCAGCGTTGACTCGTTTTTGTGGGCAGAAGGGTATCCTAGCTGTACTGCAGCTAAGGGAGATTATTCTATATTTGCGAGACTCATATAGAATACTATGGAAAGCAGCTTCTCCCCTCTTTAGCAATAGGGATCCAGGCTACTAAGCGGTCCATCTCTCAGCGAGACTAAGGGTAACCGTAACACCCTCTGTCTCTCTCTCCCCCCTTGTCTCTCCCTTTCTCCCTCCCCCTCTGTCTCCTATCCCTCTCCATCTGTCTCTCTATCCCTCTCCCTCTGCCTCCCATTCCTCCCCCTCTGTCTCTCTATCCCTCTCCCTCTGTCTCTTTATCCCTCTCCCTCTGTCTCTTTATCCCTCTCCCTCTGTCTCTCTCTCCCCTCTGTCTCTCTCTCCCCTCTGTCTCTCTCTCTCTCCCCTCTGTCTCTCTCTCTCTCTCCCCTCTGTCTCTCTCTCCCCTCTGTCTCTCTCTCTCCCCTCTGTCTCTCTCTCTCCCCTCTGTGTGCCTCTCTCTCTCTCTCTCCCCCCTCTATCTCTCTCTCTCCCCTCTGTCTCTCTCTATCTCTCTCTCTCTCTCTCTCTCTCTCTCTCTCTCTCCCTCCCCTCTGTCTGTGTCTCTCTTTCTCTCTCCCCTCTCTCTGTCTCTCTCTCTCTATCCCTCCCCCTCTGTCTCTTTATCCCTCTGTCTCTCTTTATCCCCTCTGTCTCTCTCCCCCCTTGTCTCTCCCTTTCTCCCTCCCCCTCTGTCTCCTATCCCTCTCCATCTGTCTCTCTATCCCTCTCCCTCTGTCTCCTATCCCTCCCCCTCTGTCTCTCTATCCCTCTCCCTTTGTCTCTCTATCCCTCTCCCTCTGTCTCTCTATCCCTCTCCCTCTGTCTCTCTCTCTCTCTCCCCTCTGTGTGTCTCTCTCTCTCCCCTCTATTTCTCTCTCTCCCCTCTATCTCTCTCTCTCCCCTCTGTCTCTCTCTATCTCTCTCTCTCTCTCTCTCTCTATCCCTCCCCCTCTGTCTCCTATCCCTCCCCCTCTGTCTCTTTATCCCTCTGTCTCTCTTTATCCCCTCTGTCTCTCTCCCCCCTTGTCTCTCCCTTTCTCCCTCCCCCACTGTCTCCTATCCCTCTCCATCTGTCTCTCTATCCCTCTCCCTCTGTCTCTCTATCCCTCTCCCTCTGTCTCTCTATCCCTCTCCCTCTGTCTCTCTATCCCTCTCCCTCTGTCTCTCTATCCCTCTCCCTCTGTCTCTCTATCCCTCTCCCTCTGTCTCTCTATCCCTCTCCCTCTGTCTCTCTATCCCTCTCCCTCTGTCTCTTTATCCCTCTCCCTCTCCCTCTTTATCCCTCTCCCTCTGTCTCTCTCTCCCCTCTGTCTCTCTCTCTCTCTCTCTCTCTCCCCTCTGTCTCTCTCTCTCTCTCTCCCCTCTGTCTCTCTCTCTCTCTCTCCCCTCTGTGTGTGTCTCTCTCTCCCCTCTATCTCTCTCTCTCCCCTCTGTCTCTCTCTATCTCTCTCTCTCTCTCTCTCTCTCTCTATCCCTCCCCCTCTGTCTCCTATCCCTCCCCCTCTGTCTCTTTATCCCTCTGTCTCTCTTTATCCCCTCTGTCTCTCTCCCCCCTTGTCTCTCCCTTTCTCCCTCCCCCACTGTCTCCTATCCCTCTCCATCTGTCTCTCTATCCCTCTCCCTCTGTCTCTCTATCCCTCTCCCTCTGTCTCTCTATCCCTCTCCCTCTGTCTCTCTATCCCTCTCCCTCTGTCTCTCTATCCCTCTCCCTCTGTCTCTCTATCCCTCTCCCTCTGTCTCTCTATCCCTCTCCCTCTGTCTCTTTATCCCTCTCCCTCCGTCTCTCTCTCCCCTCTGTCTCTCTCTCTCTCTCTCCCCTCTGTCTCTCTCTCTCTCTCCCCTCTGTCTCTCTCTCTCTCTCTCTCTCTCTCTCCCCTCTGTGTGTGTCTCTCTCTCCCCTCTATCTCTCTCTCTCCCCTCTGTCTCTCTCTATCTCTCTCTCTCTCTCCCTCCCCTCTGTCTGTGTCTCTCTTTCTCTCTCCCCTCTCTCTGTCTCTCTCTCTCCCCTCTGTCTCTCTCTCTCTCTCTCTCTCTCTCTCTCCCCTCTGTGTGTCTCTCTCTCTCCCCTCTATTTCTCTCTCTCCCCTCTATCTCTCTCTCTCCCCTCTGTCTCTCTCTATCTCTCTCTCTCTCTCTATCCCTCCCCCTCTGTCTCCTATCCCTCCCCCTCTGTCTCTTTATCCCTCTGTTTCTCTTTATCCCCTCTGTCTCTCTCCCCCCTTGTCTCTCCCTTTCTCCCTCCCCCTCTGTCTCTCTATCCCTCTCCCTCTGTCTCTCTATCCCTCTCCCTCTGTCTCTCTATCCCTCTCCCTCTGTCTCTCTATCCCTCTCCCTCTGTCTCTCTATCCCTCTCCCTCTGTCTCTCTATCCCTCTCCCTCTGTCTCTCTATCCCCTCTGTCTCTCTCTCTATCCCCTCTGTCTCTCTCTCTATCCCTTCTGTCTCTCTCTCTCTATCCCTTCTGTCTCTCTCTATCCCTTCTGTCTCTCTCTCTCTCTTTCTCCCCCTCTCTCTCCCCCCCCCCTCTCTCTCTCTCTCCCCCTCTCCCCTCTGTCTCTCTCTCTTCCCTCTGTCTCTCTTCCCTCTGTGTGTCTCTCTCCCCTCTGTCTCTCTCTCTCCCTCCCTCCCCCTCTGTCTCTCCCTCCCTCCCCCTCTGTCTCTCCCTTTCTCCCTCCCCCTCTGTGTCTCTCTCTCTCTCTCCCCTCTGTGTCTCCATTTCTCTCCCTCTGTCTCTCTCTA